>NW_013673436.1:15821-19057 GCF_000517525.1 Limulus polyphemus
AGGCTCAGGTCATGTCTCTAGATTTAAACTTCAGAGCAGAGGAGCAAACAGTCACTTAGAGGCCCCAAGGCTCAGGTCATGTCTCTAGATTTAAACTTCAGAGCAGAGGAGCAAGCAGTCACTCAGAGGCCCCAAGGCTCAGGTCATGTCTCTCGATTTAAGCTTCAGAGCAGAGAAGCAAACAGTCATTAGCGCCGGTCGCCTACATAGCTACTCTTAACCAAATTGTCGGATTGGTTGTCATTTATATTATATTGCGGGTTTGAATCTTGGACCGCTAGGCTACGCTTGAACCACTTGAAAAAAACAACCCCAAAACAAATCTGAATATTTTTTATAATATTTATAATGTTTTAAACCACTTGCTCTAGCAGTAAAGACATTCTTAGGAAAACTACTTAAAGTTTCATTTTGGTCGTCATAACAAATTAAGGTTATTGGATAATAGTGACGTGTACAGGTGGGTGACTGGGTGGACTCAAGCTCCTGCCTTCCTGCCCTTTTTTTTTGTCTGTCATAAAAATTGTCGACAATTACGAAAAGGTACAACTGATTCTACACTTTACTTGCTGCGAGGTATTAAGAAAGTTTGTTTGTTTGTTTGTAATTAAGCACAAAGCTACACAAGGGCTATCTGAGCTCTGCCCACCACGGGTATCGAAACCCGGATTCTAGCGTTGTAAGTCCGCAGACATACCGCTGTACCACTGGGGGGCGGTATTAAGAAAGGATTTCAACTTTAAATGGAACACAGGGTCTTGTATGACCTTACAGTAAAATAATAATATTTGTAATATACTGTTAAGTGTTAATGGGCAAAAATTCACTGTTTAGTTTTAGGTCATAAGAGTGTTTATAAGATTAATTAAGTATTAATGAAGGAAGACCTGTTTCTCATGGCTTTTGACCATATGTGTACCAGAGGCAACCCACAGTCCCCTAACACCCCCCCCCCCCCCAGAAAAAAAAGATTGCATTACGATTATTGGGTACACGTTGAAAAACGTGTCTAAGTAAAGTCGAGGTACGAACAGAACTGTTTCGAACAGGTGTCCACTTTTTTTTCTAACAGGATCATGTGCGGCTGTTCTTTGTTGGGGCACAACAATGGTAAACTACAGAGTGATAATATTTGTTGATAGATGCAGCTCAAATACCAAGTTTACGACGAAAACTCATCTTATAAGTGAATAAAAAATGAAAGCTGAGATTAACTTGTTTATCACTAAGCACGTATTATGTAGAGATGGGCCGAGAATAAAATGACTGTCGCATTCAACCTGTTACTCTATGATGCTTACAAATAACTGCTAAAGTTGAGATATAGCTTTATATGAGCACCTAATTGCCGTTACCGAGTGTTTCACAGCTTGTGAGACTCCCAGTGTCATAGAAACGTGTTGTTAAAGTGGAGAACTTGGAACTAGCTAAAGAGCCAATGTGTTCATCTTTTTTTTTTCTTCTCCCACGCTAGCCAAAAATTGTGTGAAGTTTTTACAATGGCTTTAGTACGAAAGAAAAGTATTTTAAGAATACTTGGGAACAGGCTATCACTAAGCATGGTGGTGCTTCTTTTAACAAAGTTAAGTACAGGGTGAAATAGGAATTGCCAACCAATAATAGATGAACATTAGATGACTGTAGCATGTAGAATACTCAATGCTTTGTACACTATACAGTCGGTGTCTTTAGGGAGCCAACCTCAATATTATGTACGAAGTGAAGGAGTAAAAAAAAAAATCAATACACATAATATTAAATTTTATTACACACACATTCATAGAGTAAACTAACTTTTAGTCAGAGGGAAAAACGTCACAAAACACATAATAAAAACATTTTGTAAATGTAAAATGATGTGGGGATGGCAGTGCCAAAATGAATGTAAACGTGAATATAGAGATGATACAGCTATGCATCTGTCACTTGTTCCTTCCTTACTGTAGGTTCTTCAACATTAAGTCCCATGAAGTCAAGATTATGACCAGTAATGATTAATAATCTATTGTAACCAATTATATGTCATATCAGTGTCTGAGGTCAGTCAAAGAGTACAATGAAGAAACTGACAAAACTGATATGATATTAACAATATATATTACCATTTAATTATATATATATAACAGATGTTCACTTATCAACCTACTTCAATGAAATTGTTTTTAAAACAAGTGATAAACAAATAATAGAAAACAAATTTGTAAAATTTAATTATGATGTAGGGATGGCAATGCCAAAAAGTACAGAAACAAGGTAGGAATGAATACACAAAACCATATAAAAAATCACTGAATAAATGATCAGATCTTTCCAAGAATAACTTTGAAAAACAGAAACAAAAACCTTTCTTCATCGTAAACTGTTAATAATAATTTTATAGCACATCTGTATTGACTCACGATACTCTTTTTTTTATCAATGATTTTTACCCAAAATTTTGACAGCGTTTATGTTGTTTTGTATTTTAATTTTGGAACTTTTGTGCTGCCGTTTCGGAGTTATCTTGTTAACCTAAAACCACAATGTTGTCGTTTCAGAGAAAACTCTCGATAGCATTTAATTCAAGTCTAGAGGCTAGAGCCAGAACGATTATTTCACGGATATTATTTGTCAGAGTATAACTCGGCATGTGATAATATTCGATAGAAATTGTCCACCAGTTGGACAGGGGTAAGTCTACGGACTTAAAAATCAAAAATCCGGGGTGCGATTCTTCGCAGTGGGCACAGCAGATAGCCCAATGTGGCGTTGCTCTAAGACAAATAAACAAACAGAAATGATATTCTATAGCGTATCCCTCGGCACAAAGTACTGTTTTGTAAAATATGCCGCTACATGAAATGATATTTGATACAGTACACCAGTACATGAAATGATATTTGATACAATATACCAGTACATGAAATGATATTTGATACAGTATACCAGTACGTGAAATGATATTTGATACAGTACACCAGTACATGAAATGATATTTTATACAGTACACCAGTACATGAAATGATATTTTATACAGTACACCAGTACGTGAAATGATATTTTATACAGTACACCAGTACATGAAATGATATTTGATACAGTACACCAGTACATGAAATGATATTTGATACAGTACACCAGTACGTGAAATGATATTTTATACAGTACACCAGTACATGAAATGATATTTGATACAGTATACCAGTACATGAAATGATATTTGATAAAGTATACCAGTACATGAAATGATATTTGAT
>NW_013673436.1:20032-35321 GCF_000517525.1 Limulus polyphemus
CCAGTACATGAAATGATATTTGATACAGTACACCAGTACGTGAAATGATATTTGATACAGTACACCAGTACGTGAAATGATATTTGATACAGTATACTAGTACGTGAAATGATATTTGATACAGTATACCAGTACGTGAAATGATATTTGATACAGTATACCAGTACGTGAAATGATATTTGATACAGTATACCAGTACGTGATATGATATTTGATACAGTACACCAGTACATGAAATGATATTTAATACAGTGTACGAGTACCACCACTAGTTATTTTATAATATCTTAGCCAGTGTATTTTTGATTTATAAGAAAGACTAAAATAATGAACATTTCTCTCCCCCCAAAAATGGAAATGAACGAGAATATCTGAATAAGACAACAAACATTTTATCGTCATTTTTCTTACGTGTATGAAGTTCAATTAAAATATAAAGATGTGTTCATAAAGTATCATTTGGAAATTGCCAGCAACAGCAATTATGATATACTCCGCATTGATTCGATCAGGTTGGAGAACAACATTAGTTAAGAAGGATTTGTTTGTTTGTTTGTTATGTATTTCGCGCAAAGCTACACGAGGGCTATCTGCGCTAGCCGTCCCTAATTTAGCAGTGAAATACTAGAGGAAATGCAGCTAGTCATCATCGCCCACAGCCTACTCTTGGACTACTTTTTAACTAACGAATAGTGGGATTGACCGTCACTTTATAACGCCCCCACGCCTGAAAAGGCGAGCATGTTTGGTGGGACGGAGATTCGAACCAGTGACCCGCACGTGTCCCCTAACCATCTGGCCGTGCCGAGCCTCGATAAAAAAGAATTTCTCGACTCTTAAATTTTCTTTTATTGATACTTTAAGATAGTGGTTCTCAAACATTTTCGTCTGCGAACCGGTTCTACCTCACCCGCTTTCGCTTAACACTGCAAAAAACTCACCAGAATTAACGGGAAACATGGCAGTGCTTCTGATATGACTTGTATTTAAACCACCTGGAGGACACTCATGGACCACGCTTTGAGTGACATGACTTGTATTTGAACCACCCGGATGACCTTCATGTACCACGCTTTGAGTGATATGACTTGTATTTGAACCAACTGGAGGACCCTCATGGACCACGCTTTATGAATCACTGCTTTAGAAAGAGCGTCATTGGTATTAAGATTAAAACATTATCACATAATAAAGAAACTTCTGAATTACGCTCAGTATGTGCTATTAACCATGTCTACATCAGAGACCACAGCAATAAGAGCTGATAAAATGTGCTGTCACAATAAAAATTACACAGTGCCCTAAAACATTAGGACGTGTATATTATATTGTTAGCAAAGTAAATTTGCACATTTCATAAATTTACGTGATTATCAGTGTAATGTTGTTGTTTTTTTATATTATAATTACATAGTTCCATAGTACTTTGTTTTATCTACAATATTATGTTATGCAAGCAGCAAATGTGATGTAAATATAAACTACATTTTAAGCACCTCAAATGTTTTGAAGTATCATTATCCTAAATTAAACCTTTTTTATCATTATCGTAATATCATAGATTATTTCTATTTTCAGTTTTGTTCCAGACAATGGCACTGCTTCTATACCCATTGATCCTGACCAATCACTTCGTACGTTTACACTGTGGACCGCGCTCTGACGTATTCAACCCTTCTAGCTGTCGACTTGGCTGGGCTTATATGATGGCTATCATGGGAACAATATTAGGGTTCTACTGTCCTTTGCTGGCAAGATATTCTTCTTATAATGTTTATAGGCCTTGTTATGTAAAATACACGGATTCATTAAAACAAGTCACCAATAATCTTTCTTTATAAACTCCTCGTGGTTTATATAGTGATTGCTTTGAAGGAACGACATACAACGACATTTTCTAAACTGTGCGTAATCGCCAAGCACAATACGCGAACAAAATTCTAAATCAAGATGTTCGTGATGAAGGATTTTCTTTTAACAATCAACCACAATGAGTGAACTTTTCTTTCCCATCTCGTCTCAAGTCGTGAGTGACGCTGACAACAATGCATGATGTCCATTATTGTGGTTTCAAAATTTCTGTATTTCAGAGTTGTGGTTAAATTGAACTTCTAGCTGAAACCGTAAATCTTACTAGACTAAGGGTTTCCAAATTTTCTCAACACAAGGGTCTCCAAAACCTTCCGCCTCCTCATAGAGGTCCCACCTCCTCAAAATGAATCTATAGAAACTGAGTACCTTAACTCTCTTAAGAGTTGTGTGTATTTGTTACTCCCCCACATTTTCAATAGGCCCTCATTTTGGGAACTCCCAGCTCTAGACCATATTAAGTTACTTAACACCAGAAGCGGCTCATAGAATAGAAATTCAAAAGTTTAACGATAGTCGAACGATTTTCTGATTAAAATAACTTCATTAAATGTTTACGATAGATATTTTAGAAATAACCAACTTAACCTGTAGACCGGATTACCAATTTTGAAAGCTTTGTGATTTCCACAACATTGACCTGTTTAAAAAAATTATTTTTTGTTATTGCATTTTTTGGACTTTTTAAGTATATATATATGCATATTTATATTATATCTATATGATGTAGTTAACGTTCATCCCCAGTAGAAATGAAGTGTGTAAGTTTCTGTTTTTTGGAATGTATTCATGTGATTAATAAAACTAGTCATATTGTAATTCGAAGAGGACAATGTTTTCATTCTTAACGAAAACTAAAGAACATAACATAATCTATGTGAACATAAAATACTGGTTATAAGTCTAGTTTTCAAGGAGTATTGCAAGAGAAAAGTATTATTTCATTCTTAACGAAAACTAAATAACATAACATAATCTGTGATATACAGCACTGGTTATAAGTCTAGTTTTCAAGGAGTATTGCAAGAGAAAAGTATTATTTCATTCTTAACGAAAACTAAATAACATAACATAATCTATGTGATATACAGCACTGGTTATAAGTCTAGTTTTCAAGGAAGATTGCAAGAGAAAAGTATTATTTCATTCTTAACGAAAACTAAAGAACTTAACATAATCTATGTGATATACAGCACTGGTTATAAGTCTAGTTTTTAAGGAAGAGTGCAAGAAAAAAGTATTATTTGTGTTCGTGTGTTGTATTTTTCAGTATTAGAATACTACACATAAAATGTTGATTATGGGCAAAGCAAACAGAATAATCAATATGTAACATGCTTTCGTCAAGCCTTAACTACACGACGATATCGATCAAACATGTTGTATGAGACAATCAAAGGATATTTCTTTCAATCTTTACTCAACACTTTTTCAAAGACTAATTTACAACTGGATTAGCCCATCTAGACTGTGGGCTGAACATTTTGCTGTTTGACTTTATTCTCTTATTCAGCAGTTAGGCAGTTGCCCTGGTGAACTTCAAAATTAGGGTTAATTAAACGTCGTCTGCTGGTATTGCGTAACCAACCAAGACTTCTTCTTTATAATACCACCAGTTTTGAAACATTATTTCCCATTCCTGCAGCAGGAAAAACATTACACACGCACACCGCCAGGCGTGCAATCAGATTTTTGTTTTAAGGAGAGGGACTAGCTTTCAATCCGCCATTTTGTAAGTAAAATATTATAGTTGATAAAAAAAACACACCATATTTCTACTATTGATCAAAATACTTATAATGTAATAGAATACGATATCGTTTTTCATTTTTGTCTAATTCTGTTAAAATTATTTATAAATTTACCTCTGCTAAATAATTTTGTTTTCCATATATATAACATGGAAAATGTTAAGCACAATAGTATGATATATATGACTTCACGTTTTTTTGGGATTTTTCTGTAGTTAAGCACAAAGCTACACAATGAGCTCTCTGTGCTGCGCCCACCACTGGTATCGAAACCCAGTTTTTAGCGTTATAAACCTTCAAATGAATCGCTGTGCCACTGGGGACTTAGAAGTTCCAGAATAAAAGTTGTGTTTTACTAAACCAGTCCTAAGATTTTTATAATGACTTCTCTGTTCTCGACAAGAAAACGACACGATTTTTCTCTTAAATAACAATTAACCATTATTGCAAAAAACAAACAAATAAAGATAATTTATTGAGAATAAATTAATATTAATGGATATCTACTGTGTAGCTATAGTAATGTGCAAACCAAGAAGTTATTACTTTCGTCAATATTACACTTTATTCTTTACAACGCAGAAATTCGAGTTTCTATACCTGCGATGGACGGAGAAAAAAAAGTCCTGGAAAAACCTAGCGGTTAGGGTATTCTATTCGGGTTTTGTAGGTCGTGGGCTCGAATCCCATTGCTGAACATTTTCACTCTTTCAGTCGCGGGGGCCTTATAATTTGACGATGAATTTCGGTTTTCGTTGGTAAAGAGTAACCCAAGAGTTGGCGGTGGGTGCTATTGACTTTCCTCTAGTCTATCACTCCTAAATTAGGCACGGCTAGTGTGGATAGTTCTCGAGCAGCTTTACGCAGAAACAAATTTACACGCTAAAATCTGGGTTTCGATTCTCCGTGGTGGACGTAGTGTATATAGCCTATTTAGTAATTTTCCACTGAAAAAACAACAACTTTACACGCGTAGGTTGGATTTGCACGCCAAACAAAAAGTACTCATTGTTGAAAGACTGAAACAAAGCTGTAAAATGCGCGTCAAACAAAGAGTATTCACTGTTGAAAGACTGAAACAAGGCTATAAAACGCGCGTCAAACAAAGAGTACTCACTGTTGAAAGACTGAAACAAAGCTGTAAAATGCGCGCCAAACAAAGAGTATTCACTGTTGAAAGACTGAAACAAAGCTGTAAAACGCGCGTCAAACAAAGAGTACTCACTGTTGAATAACTGAAACAAGGCTGTAAAATGCGAGCCAAACAAAGAGTACGCACTGTTGAAAAACTGAAACAAAGCTGTAAAATGCGCGCCAAACAAAGAGTACTCACTGTTGAAAGACTGAAATAAAGCTGTAAATTTCTTTCTGTATATTATAACGATTACCGAGATTAACAAAAAATAATAAATAAATGTATTTCTCATTTGCTATCAAGATATGCTTCTTAATATTATATATATTTTGGCACAAATTTGAAAAGTTTGTGGATAAGAGGGAGGGCTCTATCCTTCCCAAGCCCCCCCCCCCTTCATCGTATTTCAGTGTTTTCAACTTCTCATGGTTCTACACTTCACACACACACAGAAATACTTTTCAGTATGTCACAAAACGTCTCTCAATTATTGAGATACTCTGTAAAATATAAACATATCATTACACATCGTGACTAAATTAAATAACGTCAGACAAGTAACAATCTTGCTTACTTTCCAAATGAAGTCGTCTGTCTGCCCATCTGTACGTCTCTCTCATTCTGTTTGTTTGTTTGTTTTGTGCGTCAGCCTTTATTCTATAACATCATTTGAACTCTAAAACAAGGTCAAAGTGCAGATAAGGTTTTATATACATATAGATAAACTGAAACAATAATAAAAAAAAAAAGTCGCCAGAAGTGTAACCACGTGTTCATACTTTGCTAAAGCAGAATATTGTTTTGGTGACGATTTACTTCCGGTTAAGACACCGACAGAAAAGTCCGTAGTCAATTTAATAGCAGTTGTTTACTTATGAGATATCTTTCAGCTCCTGACGGCGCCACTCAGTTTTACGGTTTACTTGCGGGTTAGGGTCGACTAATTGCATTAGATCTTAGAGAACCGGGCCATCGAGGATGTGACTGAGTAGAACAGTGATGGAGACATGAAAGCCTTTATATTTTATCCAGACAGTAATTCAAAAAATAATAATAAACATTACAGTGACTAAAGTTGGCGAAATTCGTCGTCAAAGTTTATTTATTATAAATATCTAACAAATAAAACAGTGTCAGAGTGTCCTCGGTGAGTTACTATTAATAAACAATTTTCGTAAGTTCACGCCTAACAAAATCTAGTTGAAAGTTTGTTTTTATTTGAAATATTGTTTATTGATATTAACTCACCGACAAACAATGTAAGTTCACGCCTAACAAAATCTAGTTGAAAGTTTGTTTTTATTTGATTGTTTGTTTGTAATTAAGCACAAAGCTACACAATGGGCTATCTGTGCTCTGCCCACCACGGGTATCGAAACCCGGATTCTAGCGTTGTAAGTCCGCAGACATACCGCTGTGCTACTGGGGGGCTACTTTATTTGAAACTGACTTGCTGTTATTTTGAAAAATTGTTTTTTAATTCTAATTAGATGTAATGAAGTTAATATTCAGCGATTGTTTTTGTATGTGTTTTGTTAAGTCCAAAGCTGCACGTGTTAGCAGACTCAAGCTCTGAACCTTAGGGTTCAAGGTTTGCCGCCCGTCGCAAAAGAAAAGCGTTCCACACTATGTAAGAGTGACGGTGAAATCCCACTATTAATTCAGTAAAGAATAGCCTAAAAGTTGGCGTAGGACGTTTTTTAGTAGCTGCCTCCATCCTAAGTTATCAGTTCCAAGTTAGAGATTACTGTGCGAAGATAAACCTTCTGAAACTAGTCTCGTCTGTATGGGAAAGGAAATAAAAACGTTCATTTTTATTTTTTTTTTATTAAAGTGCACTCGAAAGCTCGAACCACCGAGCTGTTAATAAATAAAATGTAATAGAGGTTAAAAACCGACTTTAAAATTATGACACGTTAATTTAACGCTCGATACATAAGAGATAGCATTTGAGAACACGATTGAAATAGTCACAATATAACATTTTCGTAAAAAACTAAAGCATTGAATAACGCTTGACAGAAACAAGCAATATGTACAATAATCTAATGAGCATGCACGGAGACTTAGTATTAGTTATAACAAAATTGTTGTACAAGTAAAACAGTGCTATATGGATTTAAAACCTCAACCTAAGATATAAGATAAAAAAGTTAAAATCGTAATATTTCTTTAAGTAACATTACAGCTAGACACTATTAGTGTCAGTCCAGTGTTTACAACAAACAAGTAATTACGTCTGTTCCACTAGACACTATAAGTGTCAATCCAGTGTTTACAACGAACAAGTAATTACATCTGTTCCACTAGACACTATAAGTGTCAATCCAGTGTTTACAACAAACAAGTAATTACATCTGTTCCACTAGACACTATTAGTGTCAATACAGTGATTACAACGAACAAGTAATTACATCTGTTCCACTAGACACTATTAGTGTCAATACAGTGTTTACAACAAACAAGTAACTACATCTCTTCCACTAGACACTATTAGTGTCAATCCAGTGTTTACAACAAACAAGTAACTACATCTCTTCCACTAGACACTATTAGTGTCAATCCAGTGTTTACAACAAACAAGTAACTACATCTCTTCCACTAGACACTATTAGTGTCAATCCGTATTGACACTTAAAGTGTCTAGTGGAACAGACGTAGTTACTTGTTCGTTGTAAGCACTGCATTGACACTTAAGATATTTAGTAGAACACATATTGTCTAGTGGAACAGACGTAGTTACTTGTTTGTTGTAAACACTAGTGTTTACAACAAACAAGTAACTACGTCTGTTCCACTAGACAATATGTGTTCTACTAAATATCTTAAGTGTCAATGCAGTGTTTACAATCAACCTGTTCCACTATGTATTTCTCTGTTACATACATGACGATGTTGTGTTACGATAAAACTGGATGTAAACGTTGCTGCTTATAATGTGTACTACCTACTAAAGGGGGCATATTCTTATTTCTTAAGAGATCTCCACAGAACATGCATAATTGCTATAATTGGATAGAGAAGCTTCTTGAATCCGAGTTAAGGCTGTTGGCTTGAAAAATAGTCATACTTAACAATCTCTGGTTGAGATACACGAGCAAATTAACAATCTGTGGTTGAGACACACGTGCCGCTAAACAATCACTGGTTGAGATATACGAGACATTTAACAAGTTCTGGTTGAGATACACGTGCCACTTAACAATCCCTGGTTGAGACACACGTGTCACTTACCAAGATCTAGCTGAGACACACGTGCCACTTAACAATCACTGGTTGAGATATACGAGACATATAACAAGTTCTGGTTGAGATACACGTGCCACTTAACAATCCCTGGTTGAGACACACGTGTCACTTACCAAGATCTAGCTGAGACACACGTGCCACTTAACAGTCACTGATTGAGATATACGAGACATATAACAAGTTCTGGTTGAGATACACGTGCCACTTAACAATCATTGGTTGAGATGTACAAGATATATATATATAACAATCCGTACTTGAGATACACGTGCCACTTAACAATCCCTGGTTGATATACACGTGCCACTTAACAATCATTGGTTGAGATGTACAAGATATATATATAACAATCCGTGCTTGAGATACATGTGCCACTTAACAATATCTGGTTAAGACAATGTGCCACTTAACAAGCTCTGGTTAAGACCACGTGCCAATTTTGCCTCATATGTAAACATTATTAAGACTTTCACTAATTCTCAAAAGATAATAAAATAATTTTCTAATCACAAGTTTGTTTATGTGTAATTAAGCCCAAAGCTACACACTGGGCTATCTGTGCTCTGCCCACCACGGGTATCAAAACCCGGATTCTAGCGTTGTAAGTCCACAGACATACCGCTGTGCCACTGGGGGGGGGGGCTCTAGTCACAAGAAGCCAGTAAAATGAAACATACTTTTATTTCAAACGAAAGATCCTGTAATGTACTGCTACAACACTGTAGCTGTACATTGTAGCATGGCCTGGTGATTAGGACTGTTGGTCGCGGGTTCGAAACCCTTCTCCCGACTTTTCGATGGTAAAAGAGTAGCCAATAGTTGGCGGTGGGTCTTGTTAACTAGCTGCCTTCCGTCTAGTATATCACTTATAAATCAGGGACGGCTATCGCAGATAAACGTCGAGTAGCTTTACGCGAAATTCAATAAAGAAACAAACAGTCTACACAGCGAGTGTATTGGAAAACGCATTTAGATGTTTATTATCAAGCGTGTCGTAAGTGGAGGGAAAGTAAAGGATTCTGAAGTATAAAATATATCAATACAGCGGATTTAGAATGAAACGTCGAAACCTCGAATTAAAAAGACCAATACGAACTCTTCCAGAATGGCATGTGAACTACCACAGGAAACGAACGAACGTGATATGCCGATGAAATAGATAATGATCACTCCAAACTCTCAGTCAGAATAACAGTAAAAGGAATTCTTTACGTCTTATCAAGAAAAGGTCGTTCCAAATTTCTATACATGCCAGGAAAGGTCAAGATGGAGCTTCCATATTTGGTCAAGGATCACTAGAAACAAGTTGAATAACGATGAGCTTACTGTCATTAGTTTTATGGCTCACTACGTAAGAGGGATTAAGTACTCTCTCAGTAAACTGGATAGTGTTTTACGAGCAGTATTAAGGGCAATACTTGTCATCAGTATAAACAGAGTGCTCAAGAAATGTAGTATTTGTTATGAGTAAGTGAGTTCTTTTATATGGACACGCTGGAAAGAAAACTCTTTAAAAAACAACAACGTTATATGATAGAGAGACCAGCTAAACGAGTATCGTGTGATGGATTATCGTACAGCACGAGGGTCATAGGCCTACCGAGTCTGTATGTGCAACTAGCCGATCCTAATGGATTTTTATGAGACAATGTTTGTTCGAGTGTATATAACTAGAAACGTCGAGTAGATGAAATATAGCTTCGTAAACAAATATTCGAGAAAATATTATTATTATTATTACTTGTATTTTATGTAAGTTTAAAGTAGGCCGATGCTTAACAAATCTTAGATTATCACTCATTGTTAATTAATCTTAAAAATATAGAATAGTTATGACGATGGGAAACACTAAATGTACGTGCAGATACAACAAATAAAAAAAAAGATACGTTTGATAAGTTGTTATGTACGTTGCTAAACCTTAGGACATTATAAGGTTTGTTTATCAACACAACTTGTATTCCATTTTAAGGCAATAAGTGATAAATATATATATATATATTAATTCAAAACATCAGTAACTTCTTACGAACAAATGAAAATAGTCACAGATCTGTTATTGGCGCCATCTGGTGGCAGTAAGGTAGATCCGTTATTTAAATAAAGCTGTTGGAGTAGACAAAACTGTTGGTGACTTACTAGGATTCTAATGATTATTTTTTATTTGATGCTAAGTATATTAAAACGGACATATTTTTTCACTGCTCCGAATAAGGATGAGCTCAACTTAGTCTTTTACAGCAGCCATAGTTTAGCAATAAAAAACCCTCAGTCTGATTTCAAAGAGATCCTTTGAGCTTTTCAAAGATACAGCAGCTCTTTTCTTATAAAGCTGGAACACGACTACTCCAAAGAAAAATGCGTATCGGGAACGTTAAAGCAATCCGCCCGACATTTCTTTAAGTTTTCACGGACAAGAAATCTGTAAGGCGACTTCTTGCCGCATAGCTATTGGGTTTGGTTTAAAGAAGATATAAATAAGATCCCCCCCCCCCTTTAGAAAATGTCACGAGCATTAGATTTATAGAGTCATCTATAACTCCGACGTCATTTCACGGAACACAAATATGATAATAATCAATACATTTGAAACATTCTAACAGATGAAGTTTCTGTATTTGACATTTTACTTTTATACGCTTTTAATTTCACATTTACAGTAAATCACTCGTCCGATGCACATCTGTAACCTTCTTGATTATTCTAGTGACTAATATTCTTTTGTCTTGTTCTATTCTATTCCAGTGGGCCCTGAGTGGCACAGCGGTAAGTCTGTGGACTTGTAACGCTAGAAACCAGCTTTCGATATCTGTGATCTAAACACCACAGATAGCCCATAGTGTAGCTTTGTGATTAACTACAAACAAAGACAAAGTTTACTGTAGTGCTAAAAATTTAAACTGACCTCGTCAGAGTTGTTACATTAATCCAGGTTATCTCTGTTTATTTAAAACAGGATATTTTGTGG
Organism: Limulus polyphemus; assembly: GCF_000517525.1. NCBI lineage: Eukaryota > Metazoa > Arthropoda > Merostomata > Xiphosura > Limulidae > Limulus > Limulus polyphemus. Next base: position 31,005 of record NW_013673436.1, read on the forward strand.
AGTTTTTATAGTTTTGGTGTCGCCTCTGTTGAAAAATAACAGATATTCTGTCCATTTTCTGCAGGTTTGGATACCATGTAAAACTATGATTACTTGAACCTGTTATGAGATGAGTTATCGTCGCTAGATGACGCTATTAGATCATGACTTTTAGCTCTTCAACGTAATGTAAACTACGTATGGAACATCAAGGTGGCTGATATTAAGATTATTATAATGCTTGTCCAACTTAAGTGTTATACACCATAAAACTCAACGTTTCATAAATGAGTGACATACATATACAGTGTTTTACTGAAGCTTTGTGCGCTGCAATCCAGCTGTCTTGATGAGCTTTAGTATCGAGCGAAAGGTCTCATTGGCAGCTTCTTACTAAAGCGCCATGTAGGACAACTAAATAAGATTTTGATTATAATTATAATTAACCTTATTGCGACATTTTATTACACCAACTACCTGTCAGAAGATCACGGTTCGCTATCTTAAGTGTAATAAACCCTAAACTTTGATGTCTCTTAAATGACTTTTATAAACAGTTTCCATTTTAGTACCCAAAACCCAGCCGCTAGGTCAAAATTTACTATTGTTCCATTAATTATGTTAAATGTTTCATGTTTCCTTTATGGACCAGGCTTGGTATGCTCTAAGGGAGACTGTAAAATCTCACTATCCTGTCAGTCCAGGAGTTAGCGATGGGCATTGATGATGAATTGTCTTACAGTTTATTCTATGGGTAGCCTTCTGAAACGAAAAACGAAGTTTTCTCAATTTTCATATATAATTGGCCAGTCTTTTCATGTACTTATTTTATATGAAATTCTGTTTATTACGCTGTTTAATTTTGTACAATGTCTCTTGTTTCGTATTATATTTCCTTTGGTACAGTATGCAGTTTTCAATATATTTATTTGATTCTTTGTAAATTCCAGTTAGTTTCAAACTTGGTTCTCTGTTCTGTTTTAACTTTGTAAATTCCAGTTAGTTTCAAACTTAATTCTCTGTTCTGTTTTAATTTTTTAAGTTCCAGTTAATTTTAAACATAATTCTCTGTTTTATCTTTGTAAATTCCAGTTAGTTTCAAACTTAATTTTATTGTCCTGTTTTAATTTTGTAAATTCCAGTTAGTTTCAAACTTAATTTTCTTATTTTTCCCTGCTGTAATTATGTTATTTATTTACTTAACACTGTTTTACTTTCAAACATATTGTTGGCATGAACGTGCTTTGTAGTCACTATGAGAAAAGCCTATACACCGGACAGGTGAAGTGAAGAAATAGTGTCATTGGCCACTATTCAGTTATTCACATTATATAGAAATATATAATTTATTATATATAATTCATTATTCAGAAACTAAAGGCAGATGAGAATCTGAGGAATCCACTGAATTCAATATACTACTAACTGGAATATTCACTTGCCCCTCATAGTTCAGAAGTAAGTCTGAGGGTTTATAGAGCTAGAAATCGGGTTTCAATACCCGTGTTTGGCACAACACATTTGTTTGCTTATTTTTAAGCACAAAACTATACAATGGGCTAAATGTGTTGTGCCAAACACGGGTATTGTTGTTTGCTTATTTATAAGCACAAAAGTATACAATGGACTATCCAAACCTTTCATTTGCCCTTGCAGACTTAGAAATAATTTTGAGGGCTTATAGTGATCAAAATAAAAATGAAGTGTTTTTTTCCTCCAGTGGCTCAACGATAATTCTGAGGGCTTATAAAGCTAGACATTGGGTTTCAATATCCGTGTTGGGCGCAGCATAGATAGCCCATTGTACAGCTTTGTGCTTAACAACAAACAAAGGTAGCTCCAGTAGTTGCACTTTGTTATTTCGTTCTTGAGTTTTTCTACGTTTATTCCAGTACAAAACAACAAACCTCTGATGTCGACATAAAAGCGCCACAAAGATACAAGCAACCAATATTATCTCGTAGTCGAACTATATGAAAGCTGTTTTTATAACCCATTAAGACCCCCTTAGAACATCGTCGATATTGCTGGAAAGTCAAGCCTCTTAAACCTTTTATTAGTCTATAAATTCGAACATAAAAACAAGTTATTGAAGTTAGCGAACCATATCCGTAGGGTATCACGTGTATACAAAAATCAGGATTCTCTGTGGCTAAAACTCTTCTTCGGAGACAATGACGCACGTGCGTGTGTGTGTATTGTTGTATCACGTGTTGCAGAGATAACAACAACAACAAAACGTACCTTTTATCGCCTGTGTTTTATCTTAACTTGTTTACAACAGTGCTAAAAAAGAAATAAAAATAGATCTCCTAATCACTTTTATCAAAAGCTACAAATGGCGCATATCGTTTTTACACCACTTTTCTAGGTTACTTTGTTTTGTTTTTTTGTTAGAAAAGTGACGTACAAGCTGTTGAACGAAAGAATATTTTTTTCCCTTACATTTCCCGTTCGATACATCATCTTTCTTCGTTCTATCGAAGGACATAAAACTCTGCAAAACTAAACTTAGTTTTCGAAAGTGAAATAAATATCTATGCTTTGTATCACAGTTAATTAGCTGTGCGACATCTAGTGGTTTGTAGTGGCTTTATTTTTCACTTTAATCACTTTTACTGTAATATGTGGTCAGGAAGGTAGCAGATTTTTCCGTTTTCGACTTAGCCTATATACTAAGTTTAAAATTCAACGTTCTACAACGCTGAGAAGAGCTCTAATCTCTGTAACTATAAAACTTTGAAACACGATTTCCAACTCTTTCATTCAGGTGTAACAGTATCTCAATGTGTAAAGCATTACAAAAACTGGACCTTTACTCATTGTTAGTCCTGCAGAAACAAACACGTGGATTTTCTAAGTCGTAGTTCGTGTGTAGGTTACGAATATAGAAAACTTAATGACCTATTGCTTGCGGTATAAAACCTGATTGAAAACATACTGTAAACTTGTTAGAGCGTACATGCAATGTAGACGAACACTTGTTAGTTTGTATCAACTACGCTTGCGTTAGGGTAATAAATGTTTGGAAAATACATGCGATATGATTTAATAACTACAAGTGCAAGTCGTGAGGCGAAATATTTAAATTATTCTCGCCTTATGGCCAAAGATTAAACACGCTTCCTCGGAAGTAAATTTCTTTTTGTACAAGTATATATATTGTTAACACGCGAGAGTGACTGAAAAGTACCTCAGAGCTACGCAGCCATTTAAAACCAATCAGTTTTCAATCTTCCCTGTTCTGTAGGTGACGTCAAGTGATTAATTATGTCAGTTATCTGTTTAGTAACAAGGTTCCGGATTATACATAACTATTGTTCCTGTGCAGCAGACGACGTCCGATCTTAACGATCACGCACCCGCAATAACTTCCAATGTTTGTAGCGTAAAACTGGAAAGTTTTAAACAACAAGTACTCGAGTTCAACAAACTGGGGGTAATTTATTTTTATTCAGTACACACTATGTGGAGCTGATTAACATAGATCACTGGAAAACCATACAAAAGGAACTACCGGAATTTACGGAGGGGAGGGCACACCATGGGTCTAATGTCCAGGCCACCTGTCGTACCCCACGGCCCCTAGGTAGAAACGATGTTAGTTATGATTGTGATGGTTCAGTAGGAGTTGCTCCTGTCAGAGATAAGGTATACTGATAAATGTTTGGCAAAATGAAAAAAAAAAAATGTTCCAATCCACTGTTTATTTCTTTTCCTCATAAGAGACAATGTATTGTGATGGAGACTATACTGTACATATGTGTGTAAATACACAGGTATCGTCGTATACTTCCACGTGTGTATTCACGTCTAACAACACATATGAACATGTTAAAATCATGTTTATTCTATTATAATGGAGACCATACTGTACATATGTGTGTAAATACACAGGTATCGTCGTATACTTCCACGTGTGTATTCACGTCTAACAACACATATGAACATGTTAAAATCATGTTTATTATATTTTAATGGAGACCATACTGTAGGTATGTGTGTAAATACACAGGTATCGTCGTATACTTCCACGTGTGTATTCACGTCTAACTTTATGTATGAGCATGTTAAAATCATGTTTATTCTATTATAATGGAGACCATACTGTAGGTATGTGTGTAAATACACAGGTATCGTCGTATACTTCCACGTGTGTATTCACGTCTAACTTTATGTATGAACGTAATAAAATCATGTTTATTCTATTATAATGGAGACCATACTGTAGATATGTGTGTAAATACACAGGTATCGTCGTATACTTCCACGTGTGTATTCACGTCTAACTTTATGTATGAACGTAATAAAATCATGTTTATTCTATTATAATGGAGA
>NW_013673437.1:0-16214 GCF_000517525.1 Limulus polyphemus
AAACTTAAATTCACTTTTAAGGTATTTGGGAACATCACAGCTAACAATCTGGATCAATTGTCCATGAAAGATCCAAGAAGCACATGATAAGCTACAAACAATCTCTTTCAAGATCAGCTGAAAGATTCAATTCATGAAAGACAACAATAAATAGCCCTAAAAAGACATAAAAAACATAGAAGAATATGCTTTCTTTAGTTGAATCATCTTTTACACATTTTTTATGAAAAGAACATGCTTATATGTGATGAAAACCAAAACATGTTTACAACTGTAAATGTCTTGTGACATCAGTTATGAAATTTGGAGTCTCTGTTGTGGATAGCTTTTTGTTATATTAATTTAGGCCTATGATGTCACTGAAAGATAAAGTGATATAAAATGATTACTTAAAGCTTATGATAATCATTTTATTCCACATAAAGCTTCTATGTTCAGAAGGACACATACCTCTGAAATTGTTAGAATGATTTCAAAGAACATGTGGAAGAGTTTGGGCATCTAATGTGACAACCACAGTCATGAGATTTAAATGTTATCAAGTCTCTATGGTTTGTTCCTGAAAATGAGTTTTGAAGCAGATTTTGGCCATCAATATCTCTTCAACAATTATAGTAAATGGTAAAAAAATATCATGGTCTGATGTACAACACCTTATTTCATTAATTATACATCATTTTAAACCAACACCACTTAATAAGTGAAATGTATAAATTAACATGTGTTTTCAGTATTTTGTGAAACCCCTGAACTTGTCAATAGTTTATTCAGCTGTATTTTAGTTGGAATTGTACAAATGCATTAACTGTAATACGATTTTGTATAAACTTGACAAATATGTTATGTATTGAATAGATTTTCATTAATTACATCTACTCTGAAATTTGTCTAACACAGAAGTATTTTACTTGCTAAAAATAACAATGCAAAGTAATAGTGTGCTTTTTCAGATTTTTTTAAGTTTCAAGCTTATGGTTTTTTCATTTTATCAGTTGTCTGAAAGCTTGGTTTCTCAATTATGGATTAAAAAACATTATATCAGAAATGTATTGAAGCTGTGATAAATAGACTATAATCAATTACATCTACATATATATATTTGAACAAACTTTCAGTATTACATAGATCAATTACTTTATTGTTTCAGTATATTTTTATTGTTAAAGAAATCATGTATGAGAAGACTAATTTAGCAATAATTCTTACAGAACTTACATTAAAGTCTTTTATTAATGTTAAATGATACTGATCCAAATGTGTACCTTTAAATTCCACATACATTTAGCTTCAATACCTACTAAACAATGAACCCAAGTAGAAAATTTCTGAACAACTTTTAAATTGTGTTTCACACAGCATATGGTAATAAACAACTCTATGACTATATAACACACACTCATCTACTACATTAACTTTTTTTTTGCTTCTGTAAACAGCATTTTAATTCAAACATAATACATTACTGAAATTACTTGGAGAAAAATACTAACCTGCATGGGGCACGGCATATGCCACTACAATAATGTTGTACGTCAACTGTCTCTGATTTAGGTGGATTTGATTTGCAGACTGAAATGATAAACAAAATTAAACTAATAAAATTTCTGATATACTCACAACAGAATTGTTCACTAGGAAAAATACATACTCTTACCTAACTGTCTTGTAGCCATTGTATTGAAAAACTTGTTCCAAAATTGTTGAGTAAGTGTATTTATAATTTTAGTTACATTTGTTGTATGTAGGCATACCATGTATTTTCTACCTTCTCAGTCAGGTTACAATCTCCCCCATGTTTTAATGGGAATGTCCAGTCATGGGGGTAGTCACTCCGGATAAATTTGACTTTACCATATAACTAAGAAATACAAAGTTTTGTCAGTCTGAAATATGATCTAATCAAAGAAGTTAGTTTGAAGAGAGCGTAGTTTCATGCAGCAAAAGTGGCCATCTGTTATATCACACAAATACAAACACTTGTGTTTATGTTATAAACAGCAAAAATTGTTGACTGTATTTTGGTAAAATTGTGTTCAGTCTCTTTATTTCCTTCAGTTACTCAGAGAACTCAAAATTACTTTGTAATAAATATCTTGTTTGTATCTTCTACTGAGGACCTATCATGTCACTCTAAGGGAAATCAACTTAACCTGAAAATACCACAGAGTGGACAGAAAGGAGAACACTTTTCTCCAGTGACCATGGAATATCTTGTTGAGGTGTGTATTGCGCTTGAACCCTACCCTTATCCTTCTCACCATTAGCTCAGTAGTATGTCTGGAGGCTTATAGCACTAAAAACAGGATTTTCATATTTGTGATGGGCATAGCAGAGTTAGTCCATTGTATTGAGAAAGAATATGCTACTGAAAGAAAATAGTCCAAGAGAAATCCTTTTCTGAATATATGACATTTACTTATGCTATGAAGCCATGACTTTCTTCTTGTTGCAACCAACAACTCAGTTAGGAGAGTTTGTGATATCTGATACACCTAAGTTGGCCATTAACCTCTTCTCCTAAGGACTGACCTCAGTACAAGGGGAGCATGAATGACTGAGGGTAGTAACAGTGGTGTGGCATCTGGTGAGACCAAGACAAATTATGGCAGTCAGTATAGGACTCCCAGGCCTTTCCCAGTCAAAATAACCAAACACAAGCTTTGCTTAAAGCCACACAGGTATGATGAAGAGAGACTGGAGAAGCTACTTGTAGGTGATGTCCATCAAATGAGGATGATGTGAATCAGAATGCTGGGAAATACAACTTGTCCCATGTTCATAGTGCAGCAAAGGAAGTTTTGGACCATTTCCTGACACATTTCAGGTGTGTAACTAAACTACAGAGTAGGTTGTACAATGCCTTATCTTGATGCCTTATCAAGTGGATGGCTTGACCCAAGAACAAAACTTGAGTGATGTATACCTTTCAATTGTGTAACAATCATTTCTGAGTTGTACCAAAGGTTTGATGCAGTAGGAAATAAAGCAATCCACCAGGTAAAGTTCAAGGCTCAGAAGAAGGACACCAAAGAGAACAACTTTTTATGCATGATCAGTGCCATTGACATGGTATAACTTTTATGCTATAATGGTTTCAGTAGACTGTGAAGATAGCCTTGTTGACGAGTCTGTGGAAGGGCTAACAAGTGAGACAATGAAACAGTACTTTGGTGTGAGGTATGAAGTAGTAACTTTAAACTAGTCACAAGAAAGGAAAAGTCCGATTCAAACAAACAAAATTGTGTCAATCTCAAATCTATCCAAGGATTAACCAATCACCCAAACATCTGAGATCCAAGTATTGTGATGCAATCACTTGTACCCAGTGAACAGGCAGGATTATCTCGTTCCTCACATGGTTTTCATGCCACAGGAAATGCTGATTATTCTTCTGCCTATGTATCATTGGGTCACTTTCAAATGAGATGCCCACACTTTGCAAAGGCTGCACCTTTTTTACCAATGGCTCAGCAAGTGTAGAAGAGACAACAACATGTGCCGAAAACTTCCCCAGTAGCTTCAGGAATCTAATGGAGCCCACATCTGTTTTGGCTATCAACTCAAGGGAATGCAGTAGGTAGCTTCCACCAAATATTTGATGGTCAGCCCAGCTCTTGCAATATATGCTTTATAGAATACAGGTGAGAAATAGGGTTCCTGGTTGATACAGGAGTGGCTAGAACACTGGTAAATCTTATGATATATCACACACTCTGAGCAAAAATACCAATTACGCTAATCAATACAAGCTTCATTCTGGCAAATGTAGATAAAATAGATATGAATGTTCAACTATGTCTGGAAGGTGTTTCTTACAGAATGAAGGTAGTTGTATTCAGTCTTAGTTCTAACATTGCCATTACTGTTATGAATATACTGTGGAGTTTATTAGGCAGTTTGCCTGTGCAAAAAGTGACCTGATGTTTCATGAAAGAGTTACCTGATGCTTGGCCAGACTGAGTTCAGAAACAGTGGACTGCATAAGTGTATGTTGGAGAGGAAGATACAGCAACCATATGCACACAGCTGGTGTTCTGTGGTTTATCATAGATAAAGCCTATTGTATACAGTTTTGTAACATAACAACAGAGCACAAACATGAAATGTATTGTTTTATGTCAAAAAAGTAAGTATCATTACCATTAGCTTGGGCACTTCTCTACCGAAGGATGGATGAGGTCCCATTGTTATTCTGTAATTATGGTAATCTGTTATTCATTTACTGGAATGATCATCATCTCAGTGAGCAATGTGGAAGTATCAAAGACTAGTGATAATGCTAGAGTTCCATCCATCATGCTGAGTCCTGAGTTCAATTGACAGTTACCAACACCTCGAACTTTGTTAGTTGGTAATTATACAAATAATATAGATTCAACACAATAGAATGACAGCAACTCAGTGACTTAATGGTTAAATATCTGGAGCATCTATGGGATCAAATGGTCAACTAGTTCAAACAATGGTAACCCTATGCTTCTTAGAGACAGGTGATGCACATCTACTTAAGCAACCACTGCAAAGTTTCCCTAGAACACTGGCGATGTAGTCAATGCCAAGATACAGTAAATGTTGAAGGATAGTATCATACAGCCTTCAAAAAGTGCTTTGTTTTCCTTAGTAATGATTTTCTGAAAATATGCTAATGTTCAGTATTGATTTTATATAAGAGAATGTGGTAACTGATACTGATGTCTTTCCCTTGCTACAAAAACATGGATATGTTTGAAGGTTTCCATTGGTTCAACACTTTAGCTCTGGTATGTGGATAATAGATGAATGATAAGAGCAGACCTGAAATTGGTTTTAGCATGAGATACTATTTGTAGGACATTTGTTTCAGAGAGGAGAATATAGCTGAAAGGCACTGTTAAAAGACTACATCTGTCTAGTAACTTTTCAGATGGCATTTTAAGTGATGAAATTCTGTGCTAGCACCTAAAATTTCATCCCAAAGCTTCCAAAACAAATACAGTCCCTTAACAGTAAGGGACTTCAAAGAGAGAAGTGCGCGGCATATGTTGATGACATCTTAGTGCTTGGTTGAATCTTTAAGCATGTTCCTGAGAATCTGAAAATGGTATTTCAGCAGATAAAAAAGCATGTTTGAAGCTGAAACAGTGTTCATGTACACAGAGTTAGTGGTACTCTGTCCAGGTAGAGCAACTGAAGGATTAAGAACTACCAGCTAAGGTTGTTAAATACAGTACAGGTGCAAGTAACCTATGGCATTTGTAAGAGCATTTACGAGTACAGGAAGATGTGTTGTACCATTGTTACCAGCCAGCAAGATGTGGTTTTTAATCTGTGATACATCTATTGGTACCCTAAGCTTTGAGGCACAAGATTATACAGATTTAACAAAAACAGGATGATACCATGGTATTAATCACACTTGTGTTAGCTTTTCAACGTGGTTATTCTGGCTGCATTTGAATGAAGACATTTGGTGTTGGTGTCAACAATGTGTCAGAGAAAAGGACAGAATAAAGAGGGTAAATTCCAGCAGAGAATTGTTTAGTTCTCTCCCATAGATAATAGCCCTGGATATTGTTGGTCAATCCATAACAACACAAAAAAGTTGCCTTTATATACTTGTGGCCATCAAATACTTCATAAGGTGAACTGAGGCTAAACCACTAGTCAGCTTGTCAGTATAGTACATGATTGATGCACTGGCAGAGCACTAAAGAGCCAGGTTTGCAAAATATAAGGTGTGGTGAAGACATGGACTCACCCCCAGTCTGATGGTTTATTAGAACAGGCAATACAAGCTGTTAAGAATATGCTTGCACACTTATTGTACATCATGATGGCATACCATGCAACTTAGGAGAGATAAACAGGTTGTTCACCAAACATGCTCATGTTCAGACAGAAGAGGTGCTTTGAATGAAGTGGAATAAAAGAAGCTCTGCTCTAGCTAGAAAAGACCTGTCCTTGTACTCTAATGACACTGTTCCCTTTACATTACTGATATAGCTGCATCATTCTGTGTTCCTTTACATTACTGATATAGCTGCATCATTCTGTGTTCCCTTTGCATTACTGATATAGCTGCATCGCTCTGTGTTCCATTTACATTACTGATATAGCTGCATCGCTCTGTGTTCCGTTTACATTACTGACATAGCTGCACCGCTCTGTGTTCCATTTACATTACTGACATAGCTGCATCGCTCTGTGTTCCATTTACATTACTGACATAACTGCATCGCTCTGTGTCCCGTTTACATTACTGACATAGCTGCATTGCTCTGTGTTTCGTTTACATTAATGACATAGCTGCATCGCTCTGTGTTCCATTTACATTACTGACATAGCTGCATCGCTGTGTGTTCCATTTACATTACTGACATAGCTGCATTGCTCTGTGTTCTGTTTACATTACTGACATAGCTGCATCGCTGTGTTCCATATACATTACTGACATAGCTGCATCGCACTGTGTTCCATTTACATTACTGACATAGCTGCATTGCTCTGTGTTCTGTTTACATTACTGACATAGCTGCATCACTCTATGTTCTCTTTACATTATTGATACAGCTGCTGTACTCAGTGCTTCCTGTATAGTATGAATATATATATATGTAATCTATAAAGAAAAACACAACACTTGGAAGAAGTTTAAAAAAAATTTTAAATAGTCAAGAATATGAAACTACCTCTGTTTTCCACTGCCTTTGTACAGGCACGAACTGATCCAGGTAATTCATACAGATAAGGATAAGTAGTATAGATACAACCACACATCTCCAAAGTTAAGTTGGCAACACATTCTGCAAAACATGTCTAGAATAGAAAAAAAAAAGTTATGAAGCGAAGGAAATCACATAAAATCATTGCTGACTAGAAAATAAGGTTATAACATAATAATGATTTGGAAAATAGATGATTTTAGTAACTTTGATCTTTTGATATAAAATTACTTGATTGAGCTTATAACTAAATGCTCTCTCTCTACAATGTACATGTATTTCACACAATAGTAATAATATTGATATTCCAAGTATTAGTTAAGTACTTATTGCAAGGTTCTAGTGGTCAAATCAATGTCGTGGTTGGTAGCCTAGACAATCATCTCACTGTGATTACTAATTAGTTAACGTAATTTTTCACTCCGCTCTTACCAATTAGTTTCTATCTTCCATTTTGGCTTCTGATCTGCTGTAGCCTTCAGGAAATTCCTAAGAATGACTGTGTATACTGGATGCAATCGTGGGTTGTTTTGTTAAAATGGATGGTGTGCTGTTCTGTTGATCTGTCCACAGTCTACCTCATTAGGGCTGACTATTTTGATGTTCACTGACTGTGTTATCGTTTAAATGGATGTGGAAAACTTCTTTTATGTTTGTCATATGTGGTTCGTATCCAATTATTTTCATGCTGCTCCTATTTATTGCATGGTCTTCTTTGGCATGATGGGCTATTGCTAATATAATGGTTTACAGATCTTGTACGTCTGTTATGCCGCTGAATTCTAACCTTTCTTTCTCTATTGTACTGAAATTCACATTTACAAGAGATGTTGTAAATGATCTTTTAACTCTCTATTTGGTGTTTATTAGGTGGTTTTGTAGTTACAGTATGGTATCTGCAATAATATTTATTGTTGCTACTGGATACTGTTATGATTTTAGACAGTTTACATATCCTCTGTATGAATGTAAAAAAAAATCTTTCTCGCTTGACGCACTAGCCTATCTAAAGTGACAGATTTGATGAGAAGAGACATGAAATATCTGACAAACATCGGGAGAAGGGAAGAATAAGCCTGGCAAATCCAACCTGTAAGGGTAATAGGAGAAATAGAATGGGAAAGAGAACGATTCCACTGAATGAACAAATGGAAATGGAAACCATGGAAGGGAACAGTGCGTAAAGTCTACTCAAGAAGTCACATTTGTGGGCTTGATCGAGTGGAATTAAAGCATCCAAAGAAGCCCATGTCCCCAAAAGAGATAGAACCTCTCAAGCAGTTGGAGAGGGAGAAGAGGAAATGGTCCAAACTAGTAGCTCCATAGATAACAGGCCAAGAGAAGAAGGGTGGGCTGAGCTGAGACAGTATGAACAAGGTATTGAGTAGAAGGTTTGTTTGTTTATCATTAAACACAAAGCTATAAAAGAAGGAGGATAACATGAAACAGATACGGGAAAATTGAGGTTGGGTAAAAGTTACAAAAGTATTTGGATCCAAACCCCACAGAGGCAGAAGATAATCCAACTACTGAGAGTCCAAAAAGGAAACACCAACCTATGGTAAGCCACAGCATGGGTTTCCATATTACGTGGGGTCAAGGCATACTGACCACCAAATGTAGTTGGTCCACAAACCTATAGGCATGAACCCCAATATCTGGCAAGAGGGGGGGGGAGAACAAGATATTGCCCCAAAGATGTCTCACTTAAAAGGGAAGGGTAGGTATCATAGGAAATGGGGGACAAAAATAAAATGTAAAATACCTGGTTTATTAACTCTAGAAAAGGAGGAGGTCTGGGTGCTTCCACTGGAGCTAAACATGTACGTATGGCATAGGAAGATGGAGGAAACAGATTTAAATATTGACATAAGTAATGGCATACATTCCTTCATAGTCTTCAGAAAACCATCTTAATAGTGACTCTATCATACATGCTTCTTCAAGGCATACAATATCTCACAAACTTCCATAGTTTATTACACAGGCTTATCAATACTCTTGTCATCTTAAATTTATGAAACTGAATTAAAAACTATAAAATAACAAACCCACATACTGTACCAAACAAAGAGAAATGGCTTAAGATGAGCTGCATTGGAAAACCTTCTCACAAAATATATAACACACTGAACAAAGAAATCTACAGACTGATCTACTGTAAAAACAATCTAGGAAAAATGTTGTGCAACAACAAAGACAGAATCTAAAAGTACAGCAACAATGGTGTTTACCAATTAACGTGTCAAGACTGCAATAGTGTATACAATGGCCAAACAGGACATCCCATAGAAACGAGAATTAAAGAACATTCTAGAAGCTGGAAATTAAGGAAAATGGATTCAACCTTTGCATACCACCTTTTTGAAACTGAACACCAGTTTCATCTAGAAAAAACTGTACAATTTTACATATCTATCAAAAAGGTAAAAACTAGATAGGCTGGAAATTTTAGAAATACACAAAAGTCTCAAAATAAATCCAGAAAATGTTCTAAAAGACCAAAGCAACACCAACTTAAGCTCTTCCCCACTTGTATCTAGGTGAATATCGAGGTCACTTCAGGCTCTCTGTTTAAACATATATAAACCTGTCACAAAACATTTCATTCTGTGCCTGATGATGACTTTTACTAACAAAACCATGATCGTGAATAATTGATGTATTTGTACAATCGTCTTGTTTTTTCTAAATTCTGTAGTTTCATCAAGTACCAATGGTTTCAAGTATCAATGTGTATCTAGTTAACATTATATAAAAGTTTTAACACTTAGATCAAATTCCATATTTTCTTACACATATGGCTTAACAATTGTGTTTATTACGTGACTCTTTCATGTCATACAATACTCCTAAATGGCTTCATGTAATGTTCCTAGATGTATGTGGTAAGACACACATACATATCTTTCTAAATATGAAATGCCATATACGCCTGATCCATTATAATAGTTTCACCTTTAGCTCTAGCTCAATTCACACTGTAAGTTGTAACCATCTTGGTTTACTTTCAAAAGCTATGGTCAGTAGCCTTAGTTGAGATTAGGTGCTGCAAACTATCAAACTCATGTTTTTTTTGTTGTTGTTTTCAGGCTCTCATAAAATAAATAATCACAGAACAAGGTCAGCTGAACTAAGATTTTTCACATAAAAGTTCTCAAAATTAATTATTTGTCATTATGAACATAAAGTAGTGATAAAAAACTGTAATATATTTTATTCTCAAACATTAACATTTTCCTAAGCTGAAAATGTATTTCCAATTGATACCTCCACTCACAAAAAACTTTCTTGACTTATACTGCCCTCTATCGGCATAAATATTTTCTCGCCACTAGCATTGTTTCTCCCAATAGGAGTGCAACACTACCTCTATTGTAACTAGTGCCCTCTCTAATTTTGCAGCTGTTAACCACTTTGAAATTGGTCATATCACACCAAATCACATCAGAAATGGGGAGGATGTAAATATCTATCAGAAATACATTTTCAGTTAAGGCAAATGTTAACTTCTATTATGATATCTTACCTTCCCCTCACAAAAAGATTGAATCGCACAATGAACTGGTGGAAGGCCAGTGAGAAAATGACCTCCCTTTAGGAAGCACCAAAAGGGAAACTATGGGGTATGAGAAGAAATTAAAAACAACACACCCATGGGAGATTGCACCACTTTTTAGCTAGGTATACTTTTCACCTTTTAGTAATGTGTTGTCAAAAAGGGAAGAAACATAGAGGTACCCGAAGAAAAATACAGAAATAATGCAACCTCCTGGTGTAGAGTGGCTAGGGTGTGACACACCATAAATGGGAGTTCGACCTCAACTAACACCTGGCAATATCTGGATTTGCACATCAGGTCCATGGTAGGAAGAGAGTCCTCTGCCTTTCACCTCAAAAACGGGTATAGGCAGCGAAGAGGAGCTTACATACCAAGAACCTGCCCTGAATGTGTGCATCTCGAACACAACCAACAGCAGATACACTGGGAACTGACATCTGGCAGATGGTAGGAAGGTGAAGAGCCCAGGTAAGTGTTTCTCTCCAGTCCAAAACCTGGTGGCATTGGGAATTTTTCGTTCAGTCCATTGTATGAGGAGGGTACCCACCAACCTTATACATGCGGGAATTAATCTGTCTTGTCAACTACAACCAACACCAGATTCACTAGGAACTAACATCCAGAAGTAAGTAGAAAGAGGGACCACCATTTATGGTTGCATCTCCAGTCCAAAACCTGGCAGCATTGGGAATTTGTCATGCCATCTACACCAGCAGAATGTCACCACCCTACTCTCAACTGAGTAGTATTGTGCACACTCAGGAGGACAGGCCTCCAAGGTCCACCATCCCAGCAACTAGGAACTGGTAAGTGGCAAGGACTCACATATTCCACTTGAAGAAGGAAGGAAGGAAAAATGTGTTGGAGAGTCTGGAGGACCACAGCACCAGTGAAAGTGCAATGGGTGACCACAATACCCTATTTTGGAAAAGAGAGTGATCACATCAACGAAATCAATCAACCACCACCTGGCAACATCCGGAATTGTACATCGAGACTGTGGCAGGAAGAGCCTCAGTGCCACAGATCATCAGAGATAGGAAGTAATCCCTGTACACCCTAGGATGAACATATTTATGAAGAAATATACCACAAGGTATACTTACGACCAGTCCTGTGGAACACCTCATCTCTACAGTGTGTTTAACTCTCTCAATATCGACTTAGTCAATTTGACCAACCACGTGACCTTTTTGTACTCGTTTAACACGACCTTATGACATGTTACGATATTGTATTTTCATGCATAGAGGACACCTCAATGGAATTGATCAACCAACACCTGGCAGCATCTGGAATTGTACATCGGGTCCACGGTATGAAGAGCCACAATGTCACAGTCACCTAGCATTGTATATGATCTCAGGTCATACAGTGCAGACTTAAGACTAAGTATACCTGGTCAGAAAACACTTGCCACAGAGTGGGATCCAAATATGCGATAAAGGCCCTGCAAAGAGAACAAAAAATGAATGGAGTATTTACCACCCACAGATAAACAGTTACAGCATTGATCATGTCTCCCAAAGCAAGATGGAAATGTGCAGCCAGGGACATTGTAAGGTGACGGACCTGAAAGGAAGAAAACATGAAAAAGGCGACAATCATCAGGAGAAAGGAAAGAAAAATGCCAGGTGAATTAACTGGGAAGAGAAAGGGGAAAAGGTCACAAGAGAGGTGAATATTTCACAGAAGAAACAAACGGACTTAGGAACCATGGAAGAAAGCAGTACAATGTGTCATATACTATTGAAGAGCCCTGACCAGACAAAGAAGACAGGCAGGATTGGAATGGTCATAATGGTGGGAAAAGGAGGGCAGGGAAAAAGGTGTTAAGGGAGAAGTACTCTCTTGAGCAGCCAAAATCTTGGAAATAAAGAAACGATCAGGAAAGTGAGTTAAAGAACATAAAGACAAAAGGTCCAATAGAGACGTGGAAAAAACATGGAAGGCCACAAAAAGGTGCTATTCTAGAAGGGAAGCAAGGTGGGGACGATGGAAAAATAGAACAAAACAATATGGATAAGACTATCAACTGTAAAATAAAAGCAAAGTCTGTAAACTGAAAAGTGGCAGATGATTCCACCTATAGCCCACAACAGATGGAAACCAAAAGGCCCAGTTCAAGAAGCCAAGGCACAAAGGGTGGTATGTGAAGGAACCATAGGATGAGAAGGAATATAACCCCTTAGAACAGACCAAAAGTGGTAAGTGTATGATGCATGCAAGTAAACTGCCAAGAAGACAGAATGGAAAATGAAGGAAGCTACACGTGAAAATTCAGCCCTTCAAGCAACGGACCATACAAAGCCACGCATGAAAATAGAGTGCAGGTACAAATGGATGACACATGCTAAAGTATGGCTGATGGAGGAGTGTCAAAAATAAAGGAATAGAAAAGAAAGCAATACCAAAAAAACTGGTATAACAATGAAACTCCCATTTGAGTCAGACAATATGTAACCAGCAGCATAACACCACATGGAGTGGTCTGAAGTATGGTAAGAACACGTGGGATATGAATAGGAAGATATGCATATTGGTACCAACCCAACCAATTCAGACTGAGAGAATCGAGTGCTCCCACCAGAGGATGAGGAACAGGAGACCAAAATCGGGGAAGTGGTGTATTGAGAAGAGTGGCAAAAACATCTAAATCTGGGATCCTCCACAGAGCCAACAAAACCCGAAAAATTGGTAGATACAAAGACCAAACCACAGGAAGAATATTCTCACGATGGGATAACTGGTCATCGACCAGATTCAGGGCACCTGGATTATGACATGCCAATAAAGTGATGGGAAGGCAGTGGGCCCAACACAGAAGATCTAATGTGAGAAAACAGAGGTATGTCAATCGAATGTCTCTTGTCCAGTGATGTATGAGACTACCATTACCAACTGGCACCTAGGAGCTCAAAGGAAGTGAATGGAAAGTCTGACAAACAGCAAAAAGTTCCAAGATTGATATAGAGAGAGGACTCAGAAAGAGACCATCAGCCCAACCCCCCCCCCCCAAAAAAAAAAACTGGAAAAAGAAGCATCTATAAAAGGTGACATTCCAGACAAGGAGGAGGAAGAGGAACACTCACAGTAGTAGTATTGTTCCAATCCAACCACCAGTCGAAGTTGGTCTGTAAGGGAGGGAGAGGGTAAGAGGGGCATCTAAGGGATCCCAAACAAAGTTCCATTGATCTATCAAAACCCACTGATTATGATTCATGAGGGTGCAACAAGATGAATGAGGGCTTTGAGAGAAGCCCATGTTTTTTAAAAAAAAGAGAGCTTCTTACACAGTAGGAAAAGGAGAGGATGAGATGCTGCATACAACTTTCCACAGCTCGCAACTGATGTGGAGCAGGTATGGCCCAACAGAGAAGGCAGTGGAAAAATACTCCAAGATGAACAAAACATTATGTGGGTGTGAGAAACAATTTGCTCCACTTTGACAAGTCAACCCACCATGACAGTGTCCTGGAGAAAAACTGAGGATGTAGAATTGATTCGTCTTGTGAGGAGGCAAGAGGCAGCCATACATCCATAGAAAGGTGAAAACAAAGGCCCCTGGAATGAATCAGGTGGGCAAAAAAAAACAGAAACCTGAGAAGGAGGGAAGAAAACGGGATTGTGAGACAACAGGGGAGATGAATGGAAGTAGAAGACCAGACTTACTGAAACGACTTTCAGAACCCATAGAACGACTGTCAAGGGTCTCCAAACATGGGCAAATTGAAATATTTTGGCCCCACCAGAGTAAGATAAATACGGGATAAGAGACACCAAATGCTGTGAGTCCAAATAAGGGAAGTTGAAACAATGATAATCATAAGCATGATCGTCCACAGTACGTGGGATTCGAGGCATACCAACCCCCAAATGCAAATGCTCCCCAAAACAACTTGCACAAATCTCAATATCCAGAGGAGGAAACATTAAAATAATGACCCAAAGTCTAGTCCCCGAGAAGAGCAGGGATGAAACATAAGAAATGGGAGTTTAGGACAGATCATAACATACCTGAATAATCCAATTCACCAAAAGGAAAGGTCTTTACAAGTCCCTTCAAAATGACATGCAACTGGTACACATGTTCAGGAGGGGGGGGGGAGGCTGTCCAAATCCCAAACTTCCAAATCATTGAAAATCGTGATAGAACAATCATAACTTTGTTGCATGAAATTGGTAAATTCTTGATGGACTAGAGTCGTCACTTCATGGGCCGAGAATCGTGGTTCTGGCCCATTGTATGTGGTCAGTAATTCTGCTGCAGCAGTTGTAGTTATAAGCACTTGAAACTGCAAGTCCATTACTCACGAAATTGAAAGAGGGGAGAAGATAAACAAAATAATTCGTAACTTTCCACAAAAGAGAACTAAAATGGTTAAGAACAACGTAATTAACTTTAAAGTAGAAAAATTAAGAAAGTAAAAGCTTGTGGATAAGTGAATCAAAATGCGAGCGAAAACACGTCTATTCAATAGGACTGCCAATCAAGAAGTAGTTAACAGCTGCAAGATTAGAGAGGGCACTAATTACGATAGGGGTAATTTTGCACTCCTATTGATAGAAGGTTTCTGCATAATTATTTGCATGTTAGTGTGCAGAAATGAGTGAAAGTATCAATGTTAGTGGCTATCGAAAATGTGCACCAACAGAGGACAGTATAAGTCGAGAAAGCTTTTTGTGAATAGAGGTATGATATCGTATAGGAAGCAGTGATGGAAATGGGGGAAATAGTTCTCAGTTGGCCATGTCATCGCGTTTGTCGACTTACATTCAAAATTTTATTGAACTACTATTTTAAGAATTTATGTCAATAAGTTTGGTATGAAATTGTAAACTATAATTCAAATTTTAGTATTATACATTAGTTAATTTCTTATTTTAAAAGTAAATATTATAAGAACACACCTAAATATTTGTGTTTGTCACATGGTATGTTGAATGCAGCATTAGTTCAAATTAGATGTGTATGATGTCCAAATACAAAGTTTATAGTTTCTTACGAATTAGGAACTTAAAATACCGATACTGACAAGCTAGAATATAAAATAACACCCCACTGTTCCTTCCAAGTGTGTACATAGTTCCTAAAATCCACTTCCTTTTCTGATCGGAAGTTAGGCCTAACAGTGTTGGCATTAGACTACTGGTATTTAGTATTTATTTCCAGGTTACAAAGACAGTGGTTAAGAGTAGTGTAGGAGTTAAGCAGTCAGTGAATGAACTAGTTTTATTTGGAAACTCAGGACTGGTATGTACTTTTAAGGAAGCTAATACTAATGAACATGTGCAATTTGTAGGTTGGAGGCAATATATAAACTATGAAGAGAAGTGTAAATTGTGGGAAATGGCAGCAGGATTTCAACAAATGCAAGAGGATCTTAAGCTTTTACATGCAAGAGATACATCAATTAACAATAACTTTTAGGAAGTTAGAGTACTATTACCAATATTAAGGCTAAAGTAGTGGAATTAATTGTAATAAGCCTATTCTGTTGAGCAACAGATTTCAGCTCTTGGCTTGCGCATATGATTATGAGGAAATATTGGAGGGAAGGAAAACAAAAGGATCTTCATAGAAGGATTTGGTTGATAAACTTAAGTTAAGGAGGTTCTAGTTATAGGTAATTCCTTGACAAGATATATGGAAATATAGGATAGTCTGTGGATAAATAAGGAGAAAAGAATTAGATTAAGGGGCACATGTGGAGGATATAAGTGAGAAAGCAAGAGATATAATAAAGGGGGCTAGCAATGATGCAGTTTTTGTTGTGCATGTAGGGGTGTTACGTCTCCGTTCGTTAGTTAATTTTCCGTAAATTCGTTCCGACGAAACTTTAGCGACACAAGTCCTTTGTTAAATAAAACTGGTTTATTCTTTCCGAATACAACTTACGATACACTTAATTTCAAGAGTTGCTCTATAACAAACGCTCACGTCTCACGTG
>NW_013673437.1:17130-27719 GCF_000517525.1 Limulus polyphemus
TTTTACAATATGTACAATCTCCTGGACAAGTGGATCCTACACCAGCATCCAGGATGGAGCTTTTATAACCTCTATAAGGTTCTTTTACCTGAAGAGCTTGTGATGATGACAAATGGACTATGCTCCTCTTATAGAGGTCAGTTAAATGTTCTGGAAGTGTATGTCCTTTTTTTACAGTTGTATTTCTTGCTTCCACAAGCATTGGGCTTCCTTGGGGATGTCCTTTTATCCTACCCCAAATTATCTTCTCTGACATAGGGGTATTGTAGTTGACTTAAGTGCTGTGACATGCAAATCAATGGATGTAGCAACACTTACTGAAATCTGGCCTTTGTTGTTTCCAATCGTCATTTTATCAAAGTTAACTATACACTTCCTCGGTAGTAAATAGTCCAGTCCTAATATGCATTGGTCCTCAATGTCAGCCAAGTATACTTTCTGTCTGTTCTTCATGCCGATGAGCTCAATAGTTACCCACACTGGTCCCCACAACCTTGCAGAATGTCCTGTCACACCACAGAGCTTCTGTACAGCTTCTGGTACTCCTTTGTTATCCAGCACCTTGATGCTCACAAGGGTTTGCTGAGATGCAGAGAGAGAGACTTTGCTGGCACTGTAACAAGCCTGGGCACAAGAGAGCTCAATGCTGGCAACTTCAACACAGGGGAGATGATATAGCAGTAAAGGCTGCTACCCAGAAAGGCTGTTGGAACTGTGGGGAGCAAGGACATCTGAGGAGCCAGTGTAAGAAAAACACCAGTCAGCTTCGGGAAACCAGTAGTGGTTGGTGCTAAGGGACGCCCACCAACCTCCATCGTGAAAGTCCCAACAGCTAAGTGTAAAATGGCAAGCACACATAGTGTCTACGTGACAGGAAAGCTGGATGGCCAAAGGTGCAACTTTGTCATAGCAGCTTTCAGAGAGGTTTGGCCAGAAAAGGTTTGAATCCAGATGACTGTACCAGCCTCGGTACCTCTGTGCTGGACTTAACGTAGGATTCAAATTCGAGAGCTCTGGCCATTGCATCCTGCATGGTAGAGGGGTGTGCTTGCTTCACTTGTATCTTAAGTTGTGGACTGTTGAGGAGATCGGGTGGTGCAGTTGGGTAGGCCTTGTGTGCCATGCTTTCCAAGTCCTCTGCCAACTCTTGCAGGCTCTCCCCTTTAGCATGGACTCTCGTCCTGAATCTAGCCCTGTAGACTTCTGACTGATTTTGGGTTCCGCTTTCTGCTCCTCTGTCCATCCATTCATCCCTGCCAGTAGCTCAAATTGTGCTCTATATGCTTCTCACAGTGCTTTTCCATCGTATTCCTGTGGCTTCCTTCTTACTGGATCACTCCTAGTACTGACATTCATATCTGGGATGTGACTTCTAACAGGACTGTAGATGTCTGCATTAGGGTTTAGCTGCAGGGTCTGGAAGGGGCTTGCCATTGTCTGGGGCTGATTAAGTCGATGGTCAATGTATCCTCCTTGTATAAAAGACAATAAATCATCCTTTAACATATCTAATTCGCTTTTAAATTTACTAATGTTTTCCGTTTGTACTTCTTGTTTTTTTTCTTGTTCCAGTTGCCACTGCTGTCGTCTCTCTTCTTGTTTCTTTTCTCGTTTTTCTTGTTTATTTTCTTTCTCCTCTAACAACTGCTGTAATTTCTTTTCTTTTTTATTTTCTTTCTCCTCTAACAACTGCTGTAATTTCTCTTCTTGTTTATTTTGTTGTTCGAGCTGCAACTGTTGCAGGTTCTCTTGCCACTGCTGTAATCTTTCTTCTTGTTTCTTTTCTCGTTGTTCTTGATTCTTTTCTTTTTCCTCCAACAACTGCTGTAATTTCTCTTGTTTATTTTGCTGTTCGAGCTGCCACTGTTGCAGGTTTTCTTGCAACTGCTGTTGTCTCTCTTCTTGTTTACTTTCTCGTTCTTCTTGTTTCTTTTGCTGTTTTTGTATTGCTGCCATCAAATCTGCTAAGCTGTAGTTTGATTTTCCGCCTCTTGTTTCCATCTTCTTCTTCTGCATAAATTTATTTTCTATCCCACTTCTGACACCAATTTGTTACGTCTCCGTTCGTTAGTTAATTTTCCGTAAATTCGTTCCGACGAAACTTTAGCGACACAAGTCCTTTCTTAAATAAAACTGGTTTATTCTTTCCGAATACAACTTTACGATACACTTAATTTCAACAGTCGCTCTATAAGAAACACTCATGTCTCACGTGGCCAACAATATTTTGTCCGCATACATTCAATTACTCATTACCTACACATTGTGCCGTCACGTTGTGGCCATCTTATATATACCAGACTACCCCCAATCTAGTAATCTCCCGACAATTCACGAAGGTTCGAGAATGAAGTGGCGTGATACTAGTCACGTGCCGTCTCTGACGCAACAGGGGTTAATAGTGTAGTAAAAGGTAGATCAGAAGAGATAATAAATAAATGCAAGGGGATGATAAAGGATTTAAAGAAAAAGACCATAACTTAATTGTGGGGATGAAATTATAAGTAGGACACAAGACTTAGACTTAGGTTATAAGTAAGGATGAGAAAATTGTCTGTTTGGACTTGTGGGTTCAGTTCAATGGGAGAACGGAGCTTTTTGGAATGGTTTATAGTTAGATAGGGTAGGGTCTGGCTTGTTAGCAAGGGCTATTAAGTCAGTTGTAAGAGATGCTTTAAACTAGGAGTAGACAGTGGTGAGGGCCAGGATAAACTAAATGTAAAAGTGAGATGTAGAGAATAGTTTGGCATAGGAAATGAGTACAGAAGTAGTTCTAAGGATAGGCTTAATTGTTACTATTTTAATGCTAGAAGTACAAGATATAAAATAGATGACTTTAGGGCACTGGTAGGAAAGAAGGATTTTGATATAATGGGAAAACTGAAACATGATTAAATGTAGATGATTTTGATGACAGAAATTTCTTTGAAATTCAGGGTTACAGGCTATTTAATAGGGATAGAGTACTAAAAAGAGACGGAGGAGTGGTTCTTTATGTGAAATGAGTTAATCCTGTTGAAGTTGAATCCATTTGGGTTTTTATCAACAAATATAAAGGGAAAAGGTTTTTAGTAGGAACTTGTTACAGACCACCTGGCGATACTGAGGAAATTAGTGAGAAACTTTACAGGGAGATTAAGATATCAGCTGTTAATGAAGTCATAATTATAGGTGATTTTAATTTCAGGCATATACTATAAATTGAGAAAAGCTAGTCAAACCATGAGGAAGAAAGGTGTTTAGAAACCGTTCAGGATAGCTTTCTTCACCAATTAGTCAAGTAACCTACTAGAAACAAAAATTAACCGAGTTAAATTTTTAAATATTCAAGATAAACATATTCTTTAGAGAAAAAAATGGGTGACTGCAAGTAAAAAATCAGGTTGGCTCTGAAGCAGTTTGGTTATTTTTGAGGGAATTTACAATTGCTTCGACGTTTTTAAGAGTTTTTATTAACTTAGAAAGTTTAAGAATAAAGTTTGGTTAGTAGTTGTATTTTTGTAAGACACATGGATGAACTAGAAAAACAAGGTTAAGCAACGTAAGAAGCATTGCCTAGAAACAAGCTGAGTGTACTAAAACTTATGACAGGTTGACCTCAACCCTGTAGAACTAGGAAAGCTACAGAAAAGTTTGGCTTAGCAAGCAATATCGGTGCTTTGAGGCGATATCACTTACCAGCACATGGGTGTAGCAGTACAAGTAAATAGGTGAAAGGCTAACACAACGAGCTGTAACCAAATGTTAGGATGGGGATGGGACCCTAGAGGAACGATATAGGAAGGCTTATATCTGATGATTATTTGATGGCTGGTTATTACATTCTACTTTTTCTTCAATTTGTGCTGATTAAGATTTAAGTAGTATTCCACATCTTGAACAGTTGATAGATGGAAACAAGGTCAAACAATATGATTGCATTAATCCTGAGATTGTTAAGAAAATATTGGGAAGTTTAAAGAACAATAAGGCTTCTGAGCCAGATAATATTTAAACAAGGATTTTAAAGGCAGTTAAGGATTGGATATGTAAGCCACTTGCTAGTATTTTTTGTAAATCCTTGAATAGTGAGCAGGTGCCAAAGGACTGGAAGTTAGTTAATGTCACTCCTCTTTTTTTTTAAGGAAGGTAATAAAAATTGTCCAAATAATTATAGACCCATTAGTCTTACATCAGTTGTGGGAAAAGTTTTGGAAAGTCTGATAAAAGATGATTTGCAAAGTCATTTAATAAAGTTTAGAATTTTATTGGATAGTCAACATCGTTTCACTAAGGGAAAAACCTTGCCTTTCAAATCTTTTGACATTCTTTGAAAATATTACTTCTTATGTAGATGAGGGAAGTGTGTAGATTTGATGTATCTAGATTTTCTGAAAGCATTTGACAATGTGTCTATAGATGTGGGAGATAAGTTATTTGGATAGAAGAGTGGCAGGATGGAAGACAGCAGATGGTTGTTATAAATGGAGTTTAGTCAAACTGGATTAATGTCACAAGTGGGGTACCTCGGGGTTCAGTCTTAGGACCTTTGCTCGTTTTGATTTACATCATTGATATAGATGAAGGAATGGTCAATAAATAACTGAAACTTGTGATGATATTAACCCTACTAATATGGGCTGGGTGGAATCCACCCGGCTCGTAACCACCAAAGTATCCATGAGAATAATTATACTATAATTGTTGATAATCTGTGCATATCTTTACAAAATTTGGAAGATTATTAGTAAACATTACAAGGCTTTCATACACAAAATATAAGGTTTTAAAATTAAGTATTAAGATTTTTTTAATTAAAGATTTGCTCATGAATGTTTTCTTTCAGAATGTTGACTATCCATATGCAAAGTAATTTTGATTTTAAGATTAAAAATATTTTCCTTTTTCTGAAAATTGTCAAGTGTCATTTGCATAATCTCTATAGCCTTCTAGATAATTAAAATTTTTTTAATAAAACTATGTAATCTGTTATTTTATAAATGCTAACTCAATATGGTGTTAGTTGATTTTGACCGACCTCATAACCATCATGAAAATTAGGAAATAATCCTAAATTACCTTTTTTTGTTCTAGAATAACTGCAAATTGTAACAGAAAAGCAGAAATGTTTATTATAAATAGCTTAATTCTCATAACATTTACTTATATTTATAAATTTTTTGTTTTATTGATCTTTGAACTGTGTCTGACTAAAATACCACAACATAAGTTGAAAATTGTGAGATGCATTTGCAGCTCCAGTTATCGTATCGAATAGCGTAGTGCACAAGCTGCTGGCACATATACCCCATGAAGGTTATTATTATGATTTTTCTTTCCTTGTCTTACCTAATAAGTTTTTGTTTTTTAGATTTCAGTTACTTTTATTATAAAAAATATGAAAAACAAATGAAAAATGAAAAAAGTCAGAATTAAATGTCAAACATCTTTTTTTTTTGTAAGTAAAACTTTATACTTTATCTGCTACTTTCTTTACTGTAACATCGTCTTTATTTTTACAGGTAAGTAATCAAAGTATACTGAAAATAAAGTTTGCAAATTAAAAATAAAATGTATAGTATTCTTAGTATTGATCACAAAATTTCAAAGTACTTGTGGTCGTACTTGCTAACCTTTATCGTAAGTCTCGTCCAAATTCACATGTAGTTGTAGAAAAAAAATTTTTTTTTACACTATATATATGCATTTTCAAATACCAATAAATTATAAATGACTATACCTTCCAAACTGTACTGTATTAGGGTCTAAAAAAATCTAATTTCTGTTCAGAAAATAGCATTGAACTTTTCTCTCGTAAATAACTTAGAAAGACTTACAGAATTATGTAGAGGAAATGTAGAGCTCTCGATTGGTTATAAACTTATAGTCTACAAACGTGATGATATGCCCTCCGACCCCTACCCGTCTCAATAGGGTTAAGTCTTGGGTGTTGCTAGCTGTGAAGAGAATGCTGTTGCTTTACAAAAGGATTTAGATCATTTAGTGAGTTGGGTAAATAAATGACAGGTGGGTTTGAATTATAATAAATGCAAGATAATCCATGTAGATTATCATAATTTGGATGGGAATAGCTTTAACAATGTCATGAAAGAAAGGGAACTTGGTGAAATGATTGATCAGTCTCTTAAACTATCCAAACAAGTGTGCTGTTACTAGTGGTAGGACAAATAGGACTTTAGCTTGTATTTACCAAAATACTGAATAGAAGTCTAAAGAGGTTATAATTTTATTGTACAGGTCACTTGTTAGACCACATTTGGAGTACTGTCTTGGGCTCCTTACCGTCAGAAGAGCATTGAATTGTGTGAAAGGGTTTAGAGGAGGGCTACAAGAATGGTGCCTGTGATGGAGAGGTTCTCAAACGAGGAGAGACTGAAATCTCCCAAATTGTTTTCTCTTGAAAAAAAAAGAACAGTTAGGGGGGATCTGATTGACCTGTTCAAGATTGTAAATGGAGTTGATAGTGTTGATGCATCATCCTTTTGCATACTTACTGGCAAGAACAGTAGAACAAGGGGACACAAATATACATTTTGGCAAGGTCGGAGTCATCTTCAACTATGACAGTTTTATTTTTCCAACAGGGTGTTTGGCCTTTGGATGGTGTAGAGGTAGTAAATTTGAATTAGTTTAATTAAAAGCTTGATAAGCATATGAATGATAAGGGCTGGCTTTATTTTTTTATTTTATTTTATTATTTTTTTTAGTTATTTATTTAATAGTCATATTTTAGTTTAAAGGATGGGACAGCCAAGATGGACCAGTAGGTCCCTGATCATTATGTTATGTTATATACAGTCAAACAAAACATAATTCTATCTTTGTATATGGGGAAGTTCAACAAACCACAAATATCTAACAAAAATAATACAATATTCTCCATGGATATTTTAAAGATTAGGTGACAAGAAATTGAATGTTTTGCTTTAGAGAAAATCAAGCAATAGGTCAGAAAGCAAGGGTTGCAAAGATCTTTTGAATGTGCTTTTTAGCTCCTAGCTAAGAACTCGAGCTGTGGAAATTGTTGTTGCATTAGGCATTATATCTACTGGCACAAGCCATGTTAAACTTTGTTACTAAGTTGCTATCAGGTAGATACCCTGTGTATCTCTCTTTGTGAACAAACATTGAATGATTGCAAAGCCAATTTAGTCCTGTTAATCTTGTGATAAATAAACCTTCTTAACTTCATGGTAATGCATATGTATGTATGTGTGTGTGTGTGTGTGTGTGTGTGTGTGTACTTATACATCTCACATGATTATTTGGAAAACAATGAAACAGCACCCTCTCAGCTATCTGATCATCCTAGCTGTTACATGACTGACTGCACAATGTAACATATATATAGTGCCTCATGTTACAATTCAGGAGCTCAGAGCAAGGGCCATGACAACCTTTTAGTCAGAAATCTTTTAACTACTTGACTGTCCTATCTGTTTGACCTGGGTAATTGAGTTTATTAATTAGTAAGTTGGTGGTGGAGGCTCAGTCAATTGTTGGAGCTGCCTCTATCTCTAAATTCTGTACTTCTTCATCTGGCTTACCATGAATGGTCAGACAAATGCTCTCAGCCTTTTCCTCTTTATTCAAATGTTTGATTAAGTCAAACATTAAACAATATAGATTTTATATCAGGCATTGCATTGCATGTCCAAGAATCTTTTCATTCCAGACAGTGACCTGTCTAAAATTATTAGAGAAGTGGTCCAAGTCTCCCTTGTCTGTATTCTGAGAAGTCTGTCTAGCCTTATTGACTAGGACCTGTGAAGCCATCACAAGCCTTTTTCCTGTTACCTCTAAAGTATGGTAGGCTCCCGATCTAGGGTGGTAAAACAGTGGGATACTCTAGTAGCTCATCTGTGATTCTGCTTGACCCCAAGCTCATCTGTGAGTCATATCCATGTCAACAATATACTTTCTGGCTTGGGTTGACTCACTCACTTTTGTCGTTTGGTGCTGACTGTTTCATCTGCTGGAGAAATAGCTCTGGTTAGCACCTGCAGACTCTCTCCAATATTATCAGGTGGCTTTGAATAGAGCTAAGATTGAATCACTCAGTTTGGAATAAGTATTAGAGTCCTGTATGGTCTATCCAAACTAGTCTCAGACTTATCAGATGCCACACCACTGAAAAAATTCTCAGTATGTGTCTTTTGTAAACCAAGGTTGATCCTCAGGGTGAGAGCTCAATCAAGCATTCTGGGTGACCAAATTTTGGCAATTCTCATTCCAAAATCTATGGTAGCAATGAGAAAGAAGTCGGGGACCTTTGCAGAAATGGAAAAAGTCCAACATCTAATTATTTTCAGTTATTTATCCACATGTTTTATTAAAAACAAATTACTTTCTATAATAATTGCAAAGAAAAATGTCTAAAGTTGATTATCCTTTATCTGATATGAGTTTATCTTTTTGCAAAGTTTTTGTTCTTACTCGAGGAAAGGTTGTTTAGACAAAGAAGAATATACTTGAAAGGCATTGTTAACGGACTATCTGTCTGGAAAGTTTTCTGTAATGTGTTTTGAGCTGCTAGCACAGATCTTCATCAGGTTTCTGTTGTTTCTGTTTTTCTCTATCACATATTGTTTTTAAACAGTTTGCTGACTTTTGATTTCATAAGTAAAGTTTCATGATGTCCTGCTGTAGGATTTTGTTTCCCTATTCTGGTTTTACACTTAAAATCTCGGTTTGAGTTATAATTTTGATCATGTTTCAAATGATTTTAACTTTTACTGACCCAACTTGAAATTGAACCATTTGAATTAATTGTGAAAGTTATTTTGTCTTATTTTACTAACTCTGTTTTTTCACAAAAACATACCTGGTTCACAATTTTTACTGTCCCTTTAGTGTTATGATAACATGTCAGTCTTAACAAAAATTCAAAACATCTTTTACAGTCATGAAGATTTTTTTTAAAAAAGGCATAACACTTTGTTCACTAGTGTAATCATTCTCAAGCACACAGGTTTTAGGTAATCAATAGTGATTACTTTATGTATGTGCATATCAATTCACATGTTCATGTTTTAGTATGGTGAAATTCTGTTTTTGTTCATATGTTCATAGATGTATGAAACAAGTTTTTGTTGTTCATTTGACCTGATGTTCAAGTTACATCGTATTTCAACCTCTAGAATGAAAGTATGCAGTTAATGCTCTGAGGGATAACCAAAATGTATAAATTGAGATATGATAAAGTTTACGTTAACATCCAAATCTAAGGTAAAATAAGAATCTAATGGTACCTGTTATGTATTTTCTTTTAAATATTGACAAAATTGACCAATTTACTTACATAGCATAATTTAAATATCTTAACAATTCATTAAAAAATATATACATGTAATGTATTTTTAAATGCATGCAATAATTTTGTTAAACAGGTAACTCAAATACTTAATTTTTGCATACAATATACACATCATGTCGTACCTTTTGTGTTAGTAAGCCACCTCGAAAAGATGTCCTTCCCATCTTATCATAGTCAGTACAGTTAGTGACATAAGGGGGTGGTAACAGGTGTAAAATAGTCTAGGAAACAGAAATATCTTGATAAGTGAAATAACAACCTAAATTGGTAGGTTTAGTTTGCTGAATTAAATCTTAATCTTGAAAGTAATTTAGTTCTTTTGTAAATATTTATAAAAAACTTGTGCCAAACATCTTTTCTCTAAACAAAAACAACAACAACATCTCTCTCTCTCTCTCTCTCATATATATATCTTGTGGTTCCCAGTTAGTCAACCTGCGGCCACATCAGATACTCGAAAGCCTGATCATAGCTTACATCCTAGGTGCCAAGTTTAGAATTTCAACTGAGAAACATGATAGGTTGTGAACTTGTCTCCAAAGAGAAACTAATTAATGTGTTAAACAAGTATTAAACCTTCATTGGCTTGCTTTATTACTGGAGACAGCATTATAATATAAGTATTGCACTTTCCAAGGGAATTGGACCAGCAACCTTTTACCTTGGCTTCATTGTCATCATCTGAAGTAGCCCAATATGGAAAATAATGGGGATCACTGCTGTGATCAATACATAGAATACATATGGTATATGTAAAAAAAAACAAAAATAACACAACCTACCTTCTGAATTTATTTGTACTATTTACACATGCTACAGTAAGCATGACAATTCGATTTGTCAAATGGATAAATAGAATCAGAATATGCTTCATTTTTGGCAGTTCAAGTTCAAGAACTAAATTTTTACACAAGTTCATAGTATTTTGCATTTTTTTCCAGATAACGTATTTTTTTCAACAATGCTACCAACATTAATGTTTAACAGTATGCTTTATTAATGACAGAAAGTTGAAAAAGCACTCCATAAATATCCTTGAAATTTATGAAACAATATTAATAGTCTTATATATATATATATATATCGTGACTTGCACAAATGTTTTCAGTAAAACCCTTACTCTATTGAAAATATTGTATTAAATGCTGCCATAGCAAGGAAATGTGTTTTAAAATTAAATGTTGGTAATTAATTTTAACAATCAAGTTAGTATCGGTTAGAATTTCTGGCTTTTGTTATGCCATCATAACTTAAGTAAAATCCTCAGCTATAA
>NW_013673437.1:28486-34056 GCF_000517525.1 Limulus polyphemus
CTACTCAATCTGTATACATCATTTACTAAATCAGGGATTGAATCTGGTGAGCTAAGCGCAATAATTGCATCATTTGTCCTATAAAAACTGATGTTTGGGTCAAGGTGTAAGTAGAAATGCATATAAATCCCATTAACTCTTCCTAGAAAAAAAAAAGAATCCATCAATTACAATAGAGAATGAATTACTTATTCAATTTACACAAAAACAAACACGAGTTATTTCAATGAAATTAACCTAAATCACTCAGGGTAGTTTTTTTCCACAGTAACGAAAAGTACAGATTTTTCAACATGATAGTGTGGCTCTCATATGAATGTCTGTGTGTGTGTTTATGTGATCTTATTATACAGACAATCTATAATGTGTGTGTCTATGTTGGATATACAAATCTGTTTAGTGCAAGCATTATTATTTAGTTTATTTTGTGACTTAATATGTTATGATTGTTTAATTTTCATGACAGGAGTGTTGAAGGTTGATTATTTTAAAATTGTTCATTGTGACAAATTTTTGTTACATAACTCTGTATGAGTTGTCATATGTTGTGTTTGCAATTACATTGTTGTCTTGGCTATACTTATATTGTTGACATCAAGAACTCGAATCTTCGGTATTTTTCTCATTACCTTAACTGAGTATTCTTACATTATAGCACTGCTTGCATAGTTTATCAAAAATTCAAGGACTCGGTGAACAAGGTGTATATATATATAGGTGGTTCAAAAGTGCAAGTTAAGAAGCAGAGTGAAGAGAAAGTAAAGTTGAATCATAAAAAGTTAAAAATGTGAATTCAGCCAGCGTGCGAGTGATTAGCTTTAACAGGTGATATTTTAAAGTGAGTTTAATAGAGATAAGGAGAATAATCTGTCTTGTCAAAGGGTGTTCTAAAGTACTTGAACCCATCTGTGTGGACTTTGACAAAAGGAGACAATTATTTAAAGTTCAAGATTTCAATCCATCCAGAATTCTATGCAAAATCATCTACCTATACAATGAAGAACATGTTCAACATATAGACCTAATCTTCCTATTGGAAAAAAACATGGGAAAGTGAAACATCAATAAGAGAAATTTCATTTTCCATTGACCTAGTAACCATATCGATGTCATCATCTTGAAGTGAAGCAATTGGATGTTTTTGAGAGAATTTTCTTTCTTAAACATAAAAGAGTGTGGTGCATATATGTGAAGAAATGGCATAAGTAAAGGACGCCTGTATTACAAAATTGGGTCAAGAACTAGGCAAAGCACAGTTAGCTGGTTAGTTAGTGTTGAGAGTCATGAGTTAAGAGTTATAAAAAAAAAAAATTAAGCTACAGTACGGATGCCAAGAAAAATGCTAGTCACTAGTTTGACAGTGATAAGTTACTGACGCCAAGTTAATATCACAGTGAAGGCTACTAAAAAGTTTATGATAGCATCTCAGATTAGTGCTTTGATGTGCTTGTAGTAGTACAAGTAAAAAGGTAACCGGAGCACTCACAATCACAATAACCAATTACTTGAGAGTTTTGGTTCTTGTTTTGGAAATGCTCGATGAGTTGCAGAAATTAGCCAATAAAGTGTCAGGACTACTTGCGGGTAGTCAGGAACACTATTTGGAAAATCGAAAGTATACAAAGAAAATACAGTATAATCTCCAGAGATATACCAGTCCAACCTTGTTGTAAGTATAGAATTGCTATCTCTCATTCAATTAATGCTCTTTACTAAAGGAAGTTAATGCTTATAATAGAGAGAAATATTATATATGTATTGGTTAATAGTGTTCAACTGAAAAGTGAAAGTTAGAATTCTTAAGAAACGGTTAATATTAAAAGTGTATACTATGTGGAAAGATCTAATAAATGTTGATGTATTTTGTTTGATATCAGTCTCAGAATCTGTTTTTTTATTCTAACTGTAAATTACCTTGAGTTAGTGACTTGTGAGCTCCACTCACCACTGAAATCCTCAACTAAATGAATTTGGTGTAATCAGCAGTACAGTCAAAGCTCCAACGACTAGCCATAAGGGCACTACCCATTACAGGAGCATGTCCAAACCTTCATGCTGTGGTTTGGCATTTCCAGTAGAAAACGGTTCAACAGCTACATGATATAAAATACTTCTAACAGCACTCTTCAGTTTCATAGCAAGTACATTAGTATTCCAAACTCCCCATTTTCTTATACATGAAAAAACAAAAGAAAAACAATTCCAAATGGTCAAGTGAAAAATTGTATGTTAGTATATGTGTGAAAGAATTTCCTTGTCATACAGGACTGAAGTACAACTGTAACATGCTCTTTGTATTAAAGGCAAAGCCTAAGACTGATCAATACTCCTCAGTATTTTAAAATTTTTCTGTCCTTTTTCATTCTCCCAAGCAAGAAGGAAGTACTTTGTTCTTAACAAATTATCCCTAATAGGCATTACACAAGTAGCAGACGAGCCTCTTTTGTAGCCCCTAACTTTAGGACCTTTACTATTAAATATGTCAAAAAATGATTCACTTTTATCAACAACATCTTGAGTCAAAAACAAAGAATGTCCAAAAAGTCTCAAAAATTAAGTTGCTTAAGCAACTGATACACTTAAATCCTGTATAGAGAAAAACATTTTAATTACTTGTTTAAAATATACATTTTTTGGACAGTGTCAAGTTTAGTAAGGACGGATTCATTACAGTAGGTGTCTGTGACTTGGTGATAAATTTCAGCTATAAAAAAACAGAAACACAGTCCGCTTGTTTTAAAATTAATATATTAAAACAGATCAAATATATATATATACAAATGTTTGTTATACTATTGGTTACCACAGTTGTATCCAAAGCTTTAAATAATTGTCTCTTTTTCATCAAAGTTCACACAGGCTGGTTCAGTTACTTTATAACACAATTGTTGAGATCAATTATTCTTCTCTACTCTGTTATTACAATACAGTCTGTTATAACTTCACTTTAAAAAGTACCACTAAACTGACCATCATGCAGTCTAGAACTAGAATTGAATAATGATTTTTTTACACATATTTATACCCTGACAGAGGTCTAATGCATGGGCATCCAAAGAAATTTTTCCAGGGTGTGTGTGTGTGGCAAAAGTAGTGTGAAATAGTGAAGTGAATAAAAAAATTCATATACATATGCTGAATGAATAAAGAAAGAATTATGTTTCTCATTTTCCACAAGGGGGCAAGTGTTTTTGAGCATACTCCTTTCTCTTTCAATGACAAAAAAATCAAAGGCATGTCTACAAAAAAGAAGGAACAACTTTATCATGTTACTTAAAAGTTAAAATTTTTAAATTTTTTGTTATTTATTTCATAAATTTTATTGTACTAAATTTTACTTACTAACTTTTGTTTACAGGCTCTGAAATGTCAGCTAATTTATTCTACTTCTAACTGGTCATTAATCTCACTACAAACTAGTGGGAGCAGCACACTTTCCCAAACTTCCTGGCATTATCAGCGATATTTATAAATATTCAATTGGTTGAAGTCCAAGAAAATTGAAAAAGGTTAATGATGAATTGAAATACAATGTAATTTACTTGAAGAAGAAACTTTAAAAAAAAAAGACTTACACTGATCATAACTAAACTAAGGACTTCGTTCAGCGGAAACTGATAAATAGCAGAGCTCAGACTTTGTTGGAATCTTATTTAGGTATTGAAAATTATCTCGTGTCATTGAACTAAAAGTAAATAAGGAATACACTTTTACCTCCTTAATAAGTTTTAAAGTTGACTTCTACCACTGTCATGAAAGTTTGGCAGTTTACCCAGTAGTGGTATTATAAAGTTCATTTTTCTTTTCTTATTCTATCTTGTTAAAAGCTATTTTTCCTTTAAATATATTAATGTATACTGTGGAAGTCTTTGCAATGCTGAAATGTATTTTAATTAAGTATCATTTAACAAAATATCATCTTCCTTAATTAAAATGCAATGAACATATAACACTGAAAACCAGGTGTCCAACTTTTTAAGATTTTGGATCAATTTCTTCATGGCCAGTACCTATTTATCTTTCAAACACTGATATTTAAGGAAACTGAAAAATGAAAAATTATGATTTTTGCATTTAATTATTTTTACTATTATATTTCAAAGATTCTTACAATTTACCCCTAAACAAAATGTATACATAACTGAGATTATCAAACTAATAATACAGAGTCATATTCAAACAAAATATTTATCTGATGTGTTATATGAGGCTGAGCCTAAGCTGCAAATAATGAAAGTGCAATTTAAGGGCAAAAGTAAAATGTTCATGCTCCCCTATAATGTCTGTATTGGGATTTGCAACATAAAAATAACTGATACTATTAAATACAACAAAAACTAAGCCTAAAGTCAATACAAATTTTAAACTGCAGAAGTTCATGTCCTGTATGCTCTATTTTATAATGACATTCATTTTCAAATGTAATTAATGTTATGTATACATTAGAACTACAACTTACAAATACTCTTTCACATGTATATCATCTATATAAATATAACAGTACCGTCTGTTGTATATTCATGTAACTACTTCACAGGGTATGAATGGATCATCACCCAAACTGGTATGGAGGTTCATAAGCATGTTTTGCATTTTGTGGTTTTTATGGGCATTTTTGCATTTTTTTTAAATTACTTCATTACCTATTGATATTTTTTGGAGTCATGGGGAAATACATACACAAATTTTCGTTTTGTGTTTTTTTATTGTCATTTTTACCACGACTTTGTTCCCTGTTGATGGATCTTCAAAGTTGGCATGAAGGCTTGTTGGGTCCATATAAATTTTCAGTTTTACATTTTGTGTTTAGCAGATTTTATAAGCATTTATTACAATTAGATATAAGAGAAGCAAATTTATGTTCTAAGATAACCTTTCATTCATCATGAATTTACATAACTTCCATCCAAATAGTATCACAATATTATTTAAAAAAATTTCACGCTCATATTTTTATTCCTAGAAAAAAAGGATTAATATTAAAAGACCAATTAACCATTCAAAAACTTACGAGGATAAGTACATAAGTTTGTTTGTGTTTTGTTAAGCACAAAACTATACAGTGGGCTATCTATGCTGTGCTAACCAGGGGAATCAAAGCCCAGTTTTTAGCATTATAAGCCTTGAGATGTACCGCTGAGCAACAGAATTGCATTTAATTTTTATTTTTTTTTCCTTCTAAATACACTGGAATCCTTTTACTTTCACAATCTCTAATTAGAATGTTTGGAAGATTTATTTATAAGAATAAATGCAACCCTCCTAAAAAATAACTTTTATAAAATGTACATTTTTCTGCTTCCTCCACTTCATCAGTGTGTTTCCCCAACAAGTAATAGTTCTCTTTATGCATCAAGTAGATTGTAATCCTCATTTCTGGTGTGAGTAAAATTAACATCAGTGGCATATTCATTTTAAAGTCAAAGATAATCATTACTTACTTGTAGTGTGACTGACTGGTTATGTAACTTTTAAACTTGGTGACCTTACCTTGAGGCTAAGTTTGTAGATTATGGCTCTTTGTATTGTATACAAAAGCAGAAATGTAAAGTTTGTTTTAGTTGTAAGCA
>NW_013673438.1:0-5732 GCF_000517525.1 Limulus polyphemus
TATAATAAATAATTAAATTTCTTTGTGTATCTTCTGAAAAGAAGAGAATGAAAAAGACAGGCCAGACTAAAAATAAAACAGTTATATTTTTCTAACAGGGTTATTGACTTGTAGAATTTATTGCCTTCAGAAGTAATGGAGGCAGACATTTTACAAGAATTAAAAAGGGGATTTAGTAATTTACAGAAAAAATAGTCCCTTGTTATCCTTATTTTTAGTTCTGGAAAAAAACAAATTATAGAAAGAATAGTTGCACTTCTCAAACCAACCTTAAATTATGTGTTACATGAATAGAAAATGGCTTTACTATAGTTTGAATAAAAAAAGGATATCCCAGGGCCATTCTTGTAAAACCTATTAGTTCCAACATGTTCTGGAAAATAATTCTTTTTAGGACTTGCTCTTCCTAAGATTTACAGGCATACAAAAGAACTTCATTATAAGAATAAAAACAATTGGGTATCGGCGTATTGTTTATTTACTAAGGGCATGAAACCTATTAGCTCTAACATGTTTTGGGAAGCAAAATTCTTTGCTGTAAGAACTGAACAACTGAGCTCCAACTAGAGTAACCAGCCATTTGTATTATAGGTGAAAGAAATGCATTGATTCTTATTTATTCTGTCTTTATGAAGGCAACACAGCATCTTTAAGTCCTTTTCTTCTTTACAGTGATAGAAGAGGACCAAATATACACTGAACACAGAACGATACCTTAAGCCAATGTTTGATATACCTCAGTCTGTGCAGTAACCCAAAGAATACATCACTGTGCTTTCTTTTTAAGACATGCCTTACGTGTCAGTCTGATGACTGGTAAGGTGGTACATCCCATGTAACCATCACATCCTACCATAATGTCTTTGATTCCATTGGTAGTTCTACCGACTCAGTTTTCTGGTAGTGAAGTTAACTTTGACTCTTCCACTAAAGCTCTGATGTGTTCAAGGAACACTTTACCTATTTAACCAACTCTCACTGCACAGTACTTCACAGTAACTAATACCTTATAGTGTTTCTTTCTGCCACTCCCTCCACTTTTTGAATAGAAATATACAGTTTTTTGAGCTGTAATTGTGTAGCAACATGAACACGAATTGAGCTAAAACAATTGAATAAGCTATAATAGGTAGCTTTTTAGCCAGACATCTTTTAGACATGATTAGGTTCTTTTAAAACTTTGCTGTGAAAATGGTACCTCTATTACTTCAGTGAGCTGCACTTGTGCTTCCTAGTGTTCAAGTATAGACATTTCATCACGATGCATGACAATGCAATGAATAGTAGGATCTCTAGTCATACAACTAATGCTAGCTTTCCATCTTGGCTTGGTTGTTATGGTGCTTGACTGCTCACCATTTCAGCCATGGGGTTGTTATATGTGACAGTCAACCCTGCTTTTCATTGATAAAGAGTGGTCCAAGAATTGACAGTGGGTGCTTTTTACTAACTGCATTATATTTAGTCTATCACATATAAATTAGGGAGAGCTAATGCAGATGGCTCTTGAGTAGCTTGGCATGAAATTACACAAACAAACAAGCTTTCCACATCTTTGATACATCCATACCAAGGATGATTTAAATAAAACTGATAATAATGAAAATTCACTTACTTAATCTAGTCCACATCATACTTTAGAAAAGACACATTATACTAATACAATAATAGGTAGGCAAATAATGATTTATAAGCATAAGGAAGAATTTATTGATGGTTGAATATACTACATGTTTTGACAGAACATTGATCTGTCTTCTTTACCTGAATGTTCTGTTGAAACATGTAGTATGTTCAACCATCAATAAAACTCTTCCTCATGCTTATAAATCACTGTTTGCTTACCCATTATTATAACAGCTAGTATTCATGAAAACTGAGGGTATAAATAGTGTCTAGACCACTAATGTGTCCATAGTATCCTAGCTGACTTCATGAATTCTGGTATTGGACTTAAGGCCTCGTCAGCAGTGACTATGACAGGTGTTGTGTAATTGACCTATATTCTTCTTTGCTTTCACTCACAAGTTCTTAGAATTAACTACGATTAAAGAGGCATACCTAGCTATATGTCCCTTTCAACATGGATTTCTATTCATGATGAGGTCATCTCTCAGTGAAGGTTTATCCTGTGCAGCCTACCTTATTGTATGATCCTAATATCCATCCATGTGTTTGATTTGCATGATGACCCATGAAAAGTAGGAGAGAGGAACCTGGTAGTTGAGTGGTGTCTCTGTACATACAATAATTTGGCTACAAATTTCTGTAAAAGGAGACCCTACAATTTCACACTTAGAAGTTAGTGTGATCAGGTCAGCATTGGACATCTAAAGTTTTGTTTATGCTATGTCTGGAACTATGCTTGGGTTACTGTACTGTTTACTTATACGTTTTTAGTGCATCTGCTTGTAGACTTCTGTGGTGAGTATAGCTAGTTGAGAATGAACCTCCAACTACAACAACAAACCTATAGTCATGTATGGATCACTATATGCACCCATTCACCAGCTCTTACAGTTCCTATACCTTGATTTTTAAGTTCTCATTCATTGTCAAACACTTCTCTACCAAATTTCTCAGAAATGACACCAATAGGAACACAGGCTGATTTATCCACTCATTTGTCCATGGAGAGCAACAGAACTTTTTTCTTGTTGAAGAAAGATTGTAGGGCTGTGGATTCTTTAAGAGGGGACTTATTTTAACATCTTGAACTGGATATTTTTTGCTGTACAACTTGATCAAAATGTACTAGTTGTTAAACAAATCTTCCTTTCAGATTCTGGAGGAATGAGTTGACTCAAGTGCTCATTTTAACATTTACATCACCATGCCAAGCTACTGATGTAAAAGCAATTTAAGGTCTGACCATATTTTTGCAAATCCTCTTCACTGTTTTCATTGTCAGTGATTTGAAATCTCCAAATCATCTTGTCGTGGTTCTCTAATCTTTGGTTACTGAAGTGGAAAGACCGAAGTAGTAGGGAATGGCAGTTAAAGCCACACTATTTCAACTGCAATGGTTCCTACCCCTCATGGCCTAGATCATTCCAAAAATGGATTATGTAGATATAGGCACATAGAATAAAGACTTTTAGTAACACCTCATACCCCGAGGCAGAGAAGTTGGTCAGATCTGTATATTTTTCAAAGCAGAGCTATGTCACTGTGTTCTGTTCACTGCTTTGTAGAGAATTGAGGGTGCTGATAGATAATTTATCTAACGTGATGAAAACATGGTTGTCCTATATGGACAAATGGGTGGATATAATTATACTTGTCATAAAACATTATAATTAGGCCAATTACATTTTTAAATACTGCTTTCTTTATGTAGTCCCTTAAGGATTTTCAAGAATTAGAAGATTGTGTAATAATAGTATTCCAACCACACACTATGTTTGTCATATCCATTGCCAATTATGCATTTTTGGCTCAATTCAGGCCAGCTGGGATACAACAAATGCATAATGTCTTATGAAAAGTATATTATAATTATCCTTTACCAGGTTGTAAAAGACATACATACCAAAACAAATAGGTGGATAAATAAATATCTGTATTTGTCACTAGTCCTACTGATGGCCCTTCTGCGCAGGTGGATAAATAAATATCTGTCTTTGTCACTAGTCCTACTGATGGCCCTTCTGAGCAGGTGGATAAATAAATATCTGTCTTTGTCACTAGTCCTACTGATGGCCCTTCTGAGCAGGTGGATAAATAAATATCTGTCTTTGTCACTAGTCCTACTGATGGCCCTTCTGAGCAGGTGGATAAATAAATATCTGTCTTTGTCACTAGTCCTACTGATGGCCCTTCTGAGCAATTGATACAATTTATTTGCTTCCCTCTTATTCAGTTTCACCTTCACTCACTGATATCTCAGCCACTTAAGGATGGGGATCTACTACCTTCACTCACTGATATCTCAGCCACTTAAGGATGGGGATCTACTACTATGCAAAGAAGTTTATAAAGTTGATAGATTTCAGAGAACAATCAAAGAAAGGTGGTTTCGAAGCAAAACAGCATAAATGTTCTCTCCCTACTTCTCAGAATTTCAGGTGTAAATGTTTACACTTATATAATTTATACCTCTCTCTGTTTAAAGACAGTTGTGAAACCGACAGACCCTGATGATCTCATCAAGCAGCTAACGTCTCCCTTTACTAAACTTGAATAGACACAACTTGCTCTGTCTAGATACTCCACAAAATTGCTTAATCATTACATCATCATAAGCTTCCTAGATATTGCATCATCATCATAACCTGCAGATCCTTCTAGGAAACAACTAAACTATAACATTGAAAATATAGCTTATAACACTAGAAATAAATGATTTGTTTTTCAAATTTGTCAGAATTCATTTTTTCCTTAAAGCAGTTTTAAATTGGTTGTACCCTGAATCTGTCTTTCTATTTCTTAATATTTATGTCGTATAAAATTTTAGTTTTATTTTGCAGAAACCTCGATTTTTACACACATGTGTATTATATATACATATATTATAAAAAGGTATTGGGAAAGCACACATTGAGAAGAAGGGAAGGTACCACATTTCCTTGGAGTTGGGGGGGGGGGCTTTGTCATCAAAAATAGCCTTGACTATGCTAGTATCTGCCACCAATACTGCTCTCTTGGGAAGCAACTTCAAGGATCTGCATAAATAATATGCCTGCAGTTGTCTGTCCAGAACTTTTCAAACAAATTTCTTGATCAAATGCTAGAAATCTTATATCATTAGAAAGCCTTTTTCCAAGGAACCCAGATTGTATATTGGCTTTTCTATCAGAGTCACCTTACATGTTTTTTGCTTAGTCAAACTTCTTAATGCAATGAGTATGGTATACAATGTTGTTGTCATCACGTGATAACTGGCTTCGATTTCAGCTTTAGTTTTTTTATTTGCAAGCTATTTCACACAACCAATACTTAATCTGTATGTAATCTTTTTAAAAAATGAACATTACACTAAATATGATTTCTATGGGCATATTCAGTTAAGTTTGCCTTCATTACAACTTTACATTTATTTTACTTTGCAATAACTTAGCTTCAGCTTGTTTCATAGACTGCTATAAACACCTTTTAGTTACTTGTTTCTTTAGTAAGGGATTTATTCTTCATTTTCATGAGTTTCTTTGTTTCAACTTATAAAACCGTGTCATACACTTAATGTTCATAACTATTTCATACTTTGTACACTATTATAAATACCATTACTATACTTTATTGTTTACTTTTCATGTTGTTTTATTAAATAAAGTTAAGTGTGTATAGTTTTAAATGATAAACTTGCATCTACAAAAATCCTTAGAGCAGTGGTGGGCTTCAAATATTTTAACAACAGGTTCTCTCACTAGCAGCATGTAAAAATATTAGATATTAAAAAAAGGAGGGGCCAGAAAGCCCCCCCATTACTGAGAAAATAAAAATAGGCCGTCACGGATAGTGTTAAAGATTCTTTAGAAACTTTCAATTAAAAAAGTGTTTTATAATCTTTCAACTTAACAAAATTCAAATCTTTATTAATTTCTTCCATACGTAATACGTTAAAAAATATATTTCAAAAAAAATAAAGTAGAAAAAAATAAATAAAATGGATAGTAACAGGTGAAAAACAAAGAAATGAATTATTAGAGAAAGGGGTCCTGTTATATTTGGAGCAAAAACATAAAAATTTATATTTCCTAAAAATATAAAAATGTATTAAACTAATGCATAGA
>NW_013673438.1:6497-14915 GCF_000517525.1 Limulus polyphemus
GTAAGTTGTAACGTTATTATTAGCCCTTTCCATACGATTGTTAACAACCGGTTCGTGGAGGTCATTCAATTCTAAGAACAGGTTCGCACGAACCGGTGCAAACCGGCTGAATCCCACCACTGCCTTAGAGTAAGTCTGAAAATTACTGTAATTCTATTGAATTTTTTTTATAGCATTAATACGATTTTTGCTATTAGGAGAATCCTTTTATTTTTATCCAGTGTAAGCTGTAACGTTATTATTAACCCTTTCCATACGATTGTTAACAACCGGTTCGTGGAGGTCATTAAATTCTAAGAACAGGTTTGCACGAACCGGTGCGAACCGGTTGAATCCCACCACTGCTTTAGAGTAAGTCTGAAAATTACTGTAATTCTATTGAATTTTTTTTATAGCATTAATACGATTTTTGCTATTAGGAGAATCCTTTTATTTTTATCCAGTTTCAAGTACATATAATCTTCAATTCTTATTTTCTTTACATGAAACAAAAAGAAGGCTATTTCATTTGTATGAGTTTTGTTGTTTTATGTTGAATTTTAAGCACTTGTTATTTACACACCTTTTGTTAAAATTTAAATGCCTGATTTCGCTTGATGACTGATAAATAAAGTTTAAACAGTCTTAACCTTATATAATCCTATATAG
The DNA here is from genome assembly GCF_000517525.1 of Limulus polyphemus. Taxonomy (NCBI): domain Eukaryota; kingdom Metazoa; phylum Arthropoda; class Merostomata; order Xiphosura; family Limulidae; genus Limulus; species Limulus polyphemus. The sequence continues at coordinate 7,146 of NW_013673438.1, forward strand.
TTTCAGACTGATTAATTTTAACTGTATAAGATTTGGTTCAGATGTGTACTTTTAATTAACAGGAAGAATTAATGACTTAATATTTGATTTTGGCTACCAATAATGCTACATAAAACAAAATATTTAGTATATACTACTTATTTAACAGGACACTAAGAAATTTGCCTTGACCACAGGATAAACTGGAGATCCATATCTCATACCCAAGGCTGACACTAACCCATAAACAGACAGTCCTAACTTTGAATAGATATTTAAACAACTTGAGTGAGAAAACCTGAAGTATGAGACATTATTTTTTATTTCACTGCTATGCAGGTTTTAACAGGCATGAGTTCAGAAAAAGGTGAAAATGTAGTTGGAAGTAAATTCAAGATCAATACTGTGCTTCTTCCAATCAAGATACACTACTTTATATTCTTTGCAGGTGAGGCCTTATTATGTATTTGTTTTTGTAATTTTTGTAAATAATAGAAAACTATATATTATGACAAGTAGCTTTTTACTTCATATACACGTGCATGTTTTTGTTTGAATTTAATTCTCTTTATCAGATGATTTAACATATTACATTGTTATTTTCATTATCATGATCATTCATTTTTATATATGTCAGGTACTTACTTTTTAGTTTATGTATATAGCAATGTAAATATATGGGTGTGTTGGGCTAAGGATTCTTCTACGGTAGGTGTCTGTGATTTGTTAATGATAAATTTGACATCTAAATGAACAGCATGCACTCCACTTGTTCTCAAAATAATATATATATATATTCAGAACAAGTTAAACGTATGTACAAAAATTCCTTACACTATGGAGGTCATAGTTATATCTTAAACACTATATAGTTCTCTTCTTCTCATCAAAAGTCCACTTAGGCCTATTCAATTGTTTTAGAATTCAGTTGACAAGCCGACCTATTTTTTTCTATTTCTATCACCAGACTATCTGTGTATAGTTCACTTACGTTGTCGTTGAGTAATCTTCAAAAATCGTCTGCTCCTTTTTTGTATCTCCAAGAATTGTCTGACTTTTGACTTTAGAACACCCTTTGATGAGACAACTTATTCTCGTTATCTCTTATGAAATTGTTAATCTCACTCTGACATATCAACCATTAGACCTTTCACTCTCACGCCGATTAACTTTGCACTTAACTTTTCTTTGATCAAACTTCTTCTTCCCGTGACTTTACTGTCTTCTGCTCTTTTTTTTGTCTGCTTGCCGCTATTTATACGTATACCACTTAGGCCTTCTAGAAACCTCTATATCTTCGACGTCAATGGATAACATGTGACGTTTGATAGCCTCGACATCAATGAATTATAAACACAATGTACTATTCTTACCGAGTTATGTAACCAAACTTGTCATAACTATTGCCTTTAAAATAATTGCTTTTAACTCTCTTGTTATGAAAAAATAAATAAACAATCATGAAACATTCACTCACAAAATAAATTAATTAATAAAACCTACACTAAACAGTCTTTTATATCTGATAATATACAATAAGTTAGAAATTTATCATATTTGAAATGTGTGTTTCTAATGTAAATTCAATTTAAAAAGTATTCTAAAACTCGCTTTTAATGTGGGAGGGGGGGGGGTTGTACACATTGTACTTCTATTTTCTGTTATATGACTAAAAATAAATTGTTTTGAGGATTTTTTAAATTTATATACATATTTAAGATATAATAGTTTTTACATAACAGTGTTCTCTGTAAGTGCATGTGATGTAAAGTGATCTATCAAAAAAAAATTTCTTGGCTTTGAAATAACAAACAGTCATAAGATGCACACTAAAAATTAAAATGTAAAACAAATACAATTAGATGTTTGAGAATCACTGAACGTTTTAATACAAGGGAAGTATGGTACTGTAGAATATACCAATATTATTTTTTCTAATATAAAAACTGGTTTGCATATAAGTCCATGTTCTCTGTTTTAAAAAGAAGCGGTTGGCTGTTCCATGTAAACCTAGAAAGTCAATATTTAATGCTTAAGATAAATTATTTGTTTAAATGTTTCAGTTAAAGCATGTATATAACATCATTGAATTAATCTTGTACAATTATCCAATTTGTATGTTGTCACTTTAGTATAAACAAATACATTCAAAAATGTTACATCTATGACAACTTTTTAAATGTTCATTCAAATTGAAAATATTAGTTTCAAGTCTGAAATTGTGATAAAAAAAAAAGGTCACTCCCAGTATTTTTAGGCCTGGATTTATGTTCCTTTTAGCCATGAAAGTTTTAATTGTTGGATCATCATTATTTAAAATTTACTATTTATGATCAAAACTTGTGCTTGTGTGTAGTGTTTTGATATTTTTTTTTTTTTCACTAGCTTTAGCAGGGTTGATTCCATTCCTACCAGTATTTGCCAAGCAATTAGGAATCTCATCTACTGCACTGGGACTCATTTACACTATCCTTCCTATACTAGTAATGATATTTAGACCATTGGTTGGGAGTTTAGTTGACCACTTCCAGAACCTTAGGTTAATTTTGATAGTAATGTTAGTTTTGACAATTGTCTTTTATCTTGCAATATATTTCACTCCTCATCCAGCAAATCCACTTGGTAGTAAGATACCAATGTTGGCAGAGTTTGAATGCTTCACTAATGATAGTGGATTGTTCTTGAATTTCAAAAACATGTCTTGTATATCAATACATTTATATGATGAAACTAATGATTCATTTTGTGGGGGTTTATGCAATAAATGTTTTCCTTCTATGCATCTGGATATTCAAGGTATAGAAGAAAATATAGAAAGATTTAATAATTTTACTACTGGTCTTTGTAATGAAAAATCTCAGGGAACTTTTGAGATAAATTCTTTAATTAGAAAAAGTGACATTTTTCAAAATGCAACTGATTTTCTTTTTGAATCACATTTTACATGTTCTAATCTCCAAAATATGAGTTGTTTTGTGGATTGCAATTTTCATACTGATAAGTGTTTTATATCAAGGAATGTTTATAAAACTTTACAATTTTGGTTATTTTTCATTTTTAGTATAATTGGTTGGGTGGCTTCAGGAGTAACTGTATCACTATCAGACACTGCATGCCATGAAATGTTAGTTGGAACTGAGTATGAATATGGCAAACAAAGGTTGTGGGGAACTTTAGGTTGGGGTGTAGCTGCTGTTCTCTCAGGATATCTGATTAGAATATCTAGTAAAGAATCCACTTTTGTAGATTATTCTCCAGGATTTTTTGTCTTGGCAGTTCTGCTCTTTTGTGACATATTTGTTATTCTCTTTGCAAAAGTCAGTAAGCCCAAACCATCTAAGCACATGAAGAGGGATCTTGGAAATGTTTTGAAACAGGGTCGTACAATTGGAGTTATTATAGTGATCTTTATTATTGGTTGTTTAATGGGTTTGCTGTGGTCCTATTTATTTTGGTATCTAGAAAACTTAGGTGCTGACCAGCTTCTTATGGGAATTGTTTTAGCCATTCAATGTTTCATAGGAGAACTTCCATTCTTCTTTTTTTCAGAGTGGATTATTAATAAGATAAGCTGTATTCATGTTTTTACTCTTTCTTTGGCTTCATTTGGCATTCGTTTTATATTATATTCCTTAATAAAAAATCCTTGGCATGTACTTCCACTTGAGCTCCTTCAAGGACCAGGATTTGGAAGTTTTTATACTGCTATGACTTTGTATGCTAAAACTTCAGCTCCACCTGGTACAGAGGCTACAATGCAAGGAATACTTGGAGGATGTTTTGAAGGCCTAGGTGAGTTGAATGCTCCTTTGTACTTGTTTTACCAAAATAAAAGGAGCTTTTTGTAAGATTTTTGTTCAGTAGTTTAGAATTTGACCTAAGTAAATATATTATTGGACTTGGTAAAACTTTGAGAGTGATGTTGGTCCACTATGTGAAGCTGTAATTTACTGTATGCATCGTCATAAAACGTCACAAGTATTTAGTGAAATTCAAACTCTTTGTATAGAAAGAATCAGATATTTAATAAAATATTTTTACCAAAGATTTCTCTGTTAAATATCCAGCCTTTACTTAGTTAGTCTGAAAAAAAAAGGTGATTTTCATGCTAAGAATGGATGTATTTCTTTTCATCTTACGGTTTTTGTATTTCATTTGCATAACTTGTAAAATCTTCTAAATGAATACAAAAAGTTTTGTTTCTGGTAAAACTAATTTATCTCTTCTTTCCTTTAATATTAAGATCATTAATGTACAGTATCAAGGAAAAACTTTTTATCTGTCTCTCTATGGATGCATCTCCTCCTAAATGAGTTGGCCAATCCAGACCAACTTGGCATGCTTAGTAGTCCAAAAGCAAATGAAATACATAATAAATTTTCCCATATATTGAAACATTAAAGTATTTTCTAGAATACACCCTATATTGTTACTATGGTAGCTATTGTAAAAATAGTTGAGTTTAAACAAATCTCACACCACAAAATTCTACACGTCAATGATTGTAAATAAAATTCTCAACATTTTGGCTTGTTTCCCATCATAACCAAAATATACAATAATAGAATATCTAGCTACAATTGGTGCTGTTTAAGTTTTCCACTTTTTCATGATTCACACTATTTAACTTCCAGTTTATACTAGGGTTATAGTAAGCACTTAGGCATGAATTAGAGAAGTATTTCATAATTAAAATATTTTTAGGATATTTCTTACTTCTTGATGTAGAATATAATTTTCCATAGAAGCAAAATTCAAGATTATTATTAAATTTCATGCATTAAATATACCAAGTTCAGACAGTAGAAATCTTGACCACATCTCTACTGTGAAATGGGTTGCTATGAACAAGAAGTGACACAACTGCTTTGCCATCTCTGCCAAGTTTCTAGATTTCTACACCTCCTCACTTCCATTCCACTTCTCCTGTCTTAAAACATTTTTTTTTTGAGAATGAATGCTACTGAAAATCCTCATTTTGAGAAAATGTGTGTGTTTTCTGTATTTTCAAGAGAAAAAAGATGGAAGTGTGCAGTTTTCTTAAAAATAACCTGCAAAACTTTTAAGGTAACAAGTTTAGAGTGCATTACAAGAGCTTAAAAAAAATCCATTATGGACTGAGAGTTCACTTTTACTTGTAGACTTTCACCGCATCTGTTGGGCTTTCACCAAGGGCAGAGCTAGGTTTGCAATTTGCTGCTCAAAAAATGAGTTAATTTGCATATCTACTTAATTATATAATTGTTAGATTCTGCTGAGAATTTTATAATTTTTAGATTTTTATTTACTTTTGCAAAAAATATATATAACTCCACTTAAAATATATATACATAATATTCAAGGATTTGTAGTACTCACAGACATTGTAGGGAGTTTGTACACAAGTAGATGTTATTCTTTAAGCTTCATTGAGTCTCATAAAGTTGTGGGTCCAAAAAAGAACTCATGTAACTTTTAAATATGCATTTTAAAACATAACTGATATAGCAGTCACAACAACCAAATGTTCCAAAACTACTATAATTTATCTGGCTTACTAAGTAAGCTATAAGTAGCTTTAAAAATAGCGTTGTTCGGACTAGCAATCTAATGATCATGCAACTAAAGATTACAAAGTGAACATTGTAAGTGCCCAAACTAACACACTAGTAACTAGCTCTCCGTAGAGGAGATTCACACTTAAAATTGTTTAGTAATCAATCTCAAAAGTCAGAGTGAGAGAGGAGGGTTTTTTTCTGGTGAGATTGAGAAGCTAGGAACTGCAGATTTTATATTATTCTTTGTAATTATGTATAGTTTGTGTTTCTAATTGTTAATTGTTTTAAGTTTCAACTGTTATAGACCATTATGACCTCTGTGTGAGATGAAGATAAGGATTTATTATTTCACTAGGTTGTGTACAGATAATTTATAAATAGTGAGCATAAACTCACAAGTTTGTTTAACTCTTAGGAACTTGACAGTGAGAGTTAGAATGAAGAGAGTGAAACGTTTAATAGATACAAAACATTTAGTGTATTCATTAGGGTAAAACACAGTTTAAATCATAAGTTATTATAATCATTACTTCTTTTAAGTTTTGACAATCATACCTTAATGATGTTTAAATCAATTACCTTTTTAATTTTGTAACCATTCATATTTTCACAAATTATATCTTACTTTAATTCTTCAAATACAATATGTAACAAATAAACATTTACTGTTAATAAATATTCTTGGTTGCCATCTTGATATAAAAAAAAGAGCTGAGCTCTTTTTCTAACTGTCGTGCTTACTGACTACCGATATTCGTCTTGTGATTTTGATTGTGCTTGTGACTGTTTTTGCTAGCTGGGCACCAAGTTTTTAGTGTACAAGGTAGCCATGGTATTGTGGGTTATTATTCTCATTCATCATGCATGCGCAATAACCAATCAAATGTATGCTGGAATATCCAGTGAACCTTTGATTAATCCAATGAACTGACCCCATTTCTGTAAAGCTGTACACAGTAATCCATATATCTTCACAAAATTTGATAAGCTTTTAGTAAGCATTACAAATCTGTTGTATATACAAAATCAGATTTTTGAATAAAGTATTTCTACTAAAGATTTGTCTATGAATTTCCAGAGTCTTTACTGACTCATATTCTGACTAGTCTGAGTGCAAGGTGATTTTCATACTAGGAATAAAAATATTTATTTTCATTTTAGAGTTTTTCATATTTTATTTGCATAACCTCTAAAACATTTTAAATGAATATCAAGTTGTATTTTCAGAAAACTTTGTATTATTTTATATTTTGTTTTCTCTATCCTAACACTAACTGTAGCAAAATCATCAATTTAGGATAGCCTTGCCAACCCTCCCAGAATCACATATATTTTCCCGTCTCCCAGAATGCTTGACAAGTCTTCTGGATTCTCAAAAAAAAATTATTAAAATATAAAGCAGAACAAAGCTTTTTGCTCCTCGCACTTTAATGTCACTTGATGAATGTGTAGCTCATGTTACCATATTGAATTACATAATTTATGAGCTGCTTACGAGCACACACACACACACATGGTTTCATTAAGGGAAAATCCTGCCTTGCTAATATTTTAACATTCTTTAAAAACGTTACTGCTTATGTAGATGAGGGTAAGGGTGTAGATTTGGTGTATCTGGATTTTCAGAAAGCATTTGACAAGGTGCCACATAAAAGGCTTGTAAAAAAATTAGCTCTATATGTGTGGAGGATAAGTTAGCAAATTGGATGGAAGATTGGCTGGATGGAAGAAAACAGAGGGTTGTTACAAATGGAGTTCAGTCAAACTGGATTAATGTCACAAGTGGGGTACTTCAGGGCTCAGCCTTAGGACCTCTGCTCATTTTGATTTACATCAACGACATAGATGAAGGGATAGTCAATAAATTACTTAAATTTGCAGATGATATTCACGTCTTGGGTGTTGCAAGCTGTGAAGAGGATGCTGCTGATTTACAAAAGGATTTGGATCATTTAGTGAGTTTGGCAAATAAATGACAACTGGATTTTAATTATAATAAATGCAAGATAATGCATGTGGGTTATCATAATTTGAATTATAAGTATAATTTAAATGGAAATAACCTTAATAGTGTTATGACGGAAAGGAATCTTGGTGTAACAGTCGATAAGTCTCTAAAGACATCCAAGCAATGTACTGTTGCTAGTGGTAGGGCAAAAAAGATTTTAGGTTGTATCTATAGAAATATTGAATACAAGAGGTTATACTTTTATTGTACAGGTCACTGGTTAAGCCACATTTGGAATATTGTGTT
>NW_013673438.1:14925-23556 GCF_000517525.1 Limulus polyphemus
AGGTTATACTTTCATTGTACAAGTCACTGGTTAGGCCACATTTGAAGTATTGTGTTCAGTCTTGGGCTCCTTACCTTAGGAAGGACATTGAATTGTTGGAAAGGGCTAGAGAAGGGTCACTAGAATGGTGTCTGGGATGGAAGGGTTGTCATACAACAAGAGGCTGAAGTCTTTCAGATTGTAAAGGAAATTGATAGTGTTGCTGTATCATCTTTTTTTTTATATTTAACAATGAGAATAGTAGGACTAGTGGACACAAATATATTATTATCAAACATGAGCACAAATAATTTCCATCTTATAAAGAGATGTCTACACTTCACTAGAAATCCCAAATCTGATGATGACCCACCTACTGACAGACTTTACAACAACAAAAAGACACTACTTGACTTTTCAATTCATGATTGGATAACATACTATCCTTATAAGGAGCTCTCCCTTGATAAGTATTATGAAGACACAGATATGAGATAAAACTTTATCATTCTCACAGAGCCTTCTGGTTTGGTTGTAAAAACTCCTGTATACTGTGGCATATTGGATCATATAGGAGGACAGAGGTATTCTTGGAATGTTGTTCTGCATCTCATGGAATTATTAAGACAGTCGTGCCCTTTACATGGACAATTTTTATAACAGTAATTTCCTGGCATGTAAACTTCTAGAAATAAATACATACTGCACTGGAACTTTTTGCTTTAATCACAAAGACAATCACAAGTTGTGCAAAATTTAAAAACAAGGAGAAAAAAGTGTCAGTATTCTAATGGTGTGGCAATAACCAAATGGAAAGATAAAAGGGAAATTCTTCCAATTTTAACTGATTTTATGGATGAAATGGTAGACTACAAAAAGGAGAGAAAATGTTACTGGCAAACCTAAGACTATTGCACAATACATGTCTGGTATAGATCAAATCATTTCATGTTATCCATGGACATGCACTGGTACATGAGATTTGACATTCATATTGTTCAGATGATGGTGCTCAATGCTTTTTATTTGTTCAGAAAATACTCGTGTAAAAAACAACTTTGTATGAGTTTCACCTTTCAGTTATGTGGAAGCTTATACATTTTTCATCCTTTGATAGGCCTACTTGTATTCATCACCAGAAATCAACAAAAAAAAGTATTTCATAAACCATCAAAACTCTCACGTAATGACCATGGAAAGGCTATGCGGAAGCGTTGTCAAGTATGTTTTGAAGGGGCGAAAGTCAAACACAATGTGTTATTGTGAAACACATTGTCCTAGAAAATCAGCCTTTTGTATAGAGCCATGTTTCACAAAAGCTCATCAGTAAATAATGACTAAAGAGTAGAATTTTTTCTTTTTATTTGCTATTTTACATTTGATGTATATCAGAAAATATCATTAAAGGATGTGATATATTTTTTTCTTGTACATTCAAAAACATACCCAAAAATTAAGACAAGATATAAAAAATAGATGATGCACATGTCTGTCCTGCAGCACTACAAAAAATGTGCAGTACCAATGATACTCATGTGAGTCATGGTATAGATTTTAGTTGATTAAGCACATATCCCCATAAATACTCTATCTGATATTATTTTTCACTATTAAAATGCTCCTAATTAAAAAAAAAATACCAATGGCTCCTTGAATTGGCAGTGAACATATTAAGCTTTAAAGTCATTTTTAAATTATGTGTACTAGTATTCTATAATGTTTAATGAGTGGGATTTAAGTTTCTTTTTAACAAATAGCAGAAATCATTACTCAGTTATTGTGAAAAGTAAAGGAATTAAATATTAACTTGTGTGGGGTTTATAACAATGTTTTATTATTTGCAGCTAATTCTTAAAACTATTTTTTTGCATTTATTATGTCATCAAATATTTTGTAATATGAATGTTTTAGGTGTTGCTGTTGGTAGCTTACTAGGAGGAGTTGGCTTTGATCATCTAGGAGGTGGTTTAACGTTTCAAGTAGCCGGACTAATAGCTTTAGTGGCCTGTGGGCTTCACTGTATCTTCCACTTTATATTAAATAGAATAGAAGCCAAAAAAGGTTTGTTAGTTAAAAACATAGTACTGCATTTTTCATATAGAACTCACAATGATTGTGTTTGTCAGTATAGTTATCATAACCTATTTTTCTTTTTATCTTTTTATTTACAGAGCACATGTTATAGCTACATTATCATGAATAATGCATTTTAATCAATATTAAGTTTTGTACTTTTGGTGTTTTTGAAAGGTTTTTCTATGCTTCTGTAACTTGAGGTTGTTCAGACCAGAATATATCCAATTTCAGTGAACTAATTCAAAGAAAAAAATAAAGTTACAATTGAAAACAAATAGGATTCTGCCCGTCAGTAGCCCAGCAATAAGTCTAGGGGCTTGTAGCTCAAAAAATCTGGTTTCAATATTCACAGTGGGCAAAGCACAGATAGCCCTTTGTGTAGCTTTGTGCTTAACAACAAACAAACAAAATGCTAGACTCTTACAAATTCTTAATTGTTACTCATCCTGAGCCCTATTTCATGGGGACTTTTGTGGGACGTCCTCCTCCTTAACTCCAGGTTGGGATGATTGGCATCTTTGGCTTTTTTAATACACACATGGGTTTTTTTGCTTTTAAGATCTTCTGTGGTGAGACAGTGTCTTGTATCAAGTTCGTTTCCCTTCCACTTCTAATTATGGACAACTCTTTTCCTCCATTGGTCCATCCTTTTTTGGGGATGCTACTCCTGTGACTTTAGCATCACATGGGATATCTGTGTTGCTACATTTGATGTTTTTGTTTTTGGTTGCTCATTTGTCTCTTTAGCCATTGCATTCTCTTTTCATGTTCCATGTTTGGCACCTTTCCATCATTTACCTGTCCTACATCTAAGAGTTCTTCCATTAGTTGTGTATTCTTGATGCAGATTGGTGTTCTGTGATGGATCTGTCCTGCCTCAATCACTTCATGGTTCTTTCCCTTTTTTACTATTATGTATTTTATCCCATCTGGTGAGCCATTTCTCCAGGACTGAGGTTGATGTTTTGTATTCTTATGCCCATTTTTTTATTTTCATTCCTCGTGGTGCTGTCCTAGGTTTGCTCAATGCAGGCTTTGGTACCAGTTTTGTGGCTTGCCCTTTGAGCTTGTTTCAGATCTGTATGTCTTTGTCTTTGGTTCCTTATCCACTTGCTTTGATTTTAGATGTGTTCAGACAGGATTGAGACCTGTTTATACCTTTATTTCTCATCCCATTCCTCAGGGTATTTCATTCATCCTTGCCACTCTGTGACAGGTCTTTCTGATTGCTCCATCTTTGCCAACAGAGATCTGGTTTTCTCAGCTGCTTCAGCTTGATCTGTTCTTTTTGATCTGGGTCGAATTTTTTCTATCCTCCATTTTGGCAGCATGTGCAGCATATTCTTTCTTTTCTTTGTATTCATTTCCTTCCACCTCCCACCTTTATTCCCGGTCAGATCTGGATGGCCTCTATGTCCAGTACATGCTCTGGGCAGCTTCAGTGCCTTCAAGGCTTCTTTCTCTTGGTTCCCTTTTCTGTTGTTTCATTCCCTGGCACCACTCCTCTGTTTTTTACTTTTTCCTTCCTCCCTTACCCTTTTGATTCAGTTGTTGATTTGATTTGCCTTTTTTTCCATGTCTCCTTTTTTCCATGATCAATTCCTGGTGTCTTCACTCCAATCAGGCAACCTCCCATTTACCTGCATCTCACCCCCATCATATATTGGAGGTAATTTTTCAGTCAAGCACTGGAGCTACACCTCATACATTTATCTCCCATTATCTGCTTCGGGTAGCTGTTTCGTCCTCGTCGGGGTACCATCTTCCACCTATCGCCATCCTTCACTCTTTGGTGATACTGTGACTGCTTAAGTTACCTTTTTGTATATATACCTCTTATTTTCAGGGGCATGTTTTTTTTTCTTTCTGGATCCTGCTCTGTGGAGAGTGGTGCCTGTCCAGGTATACTTAAAATATTCAAATCCACACTATAAGGCCAGGATGACTTAACAATTATAACTTCCATGGCCACTAAATGCACACTGTTGAGATTGGGTGTTCCACAAGATCACTTGTAGATTTTCTTCACAATATATTTGCTTCATTCATATGCTCATTCCAGACCGTACTAACCCATGGACTTCATGGATAAAGCAGAAGGGAATAGCTGCCCATTCCTGCCATTCCTTTTATTTTAAACATGAGGATTCATTTGCTTTTTCAAAATAGGGTTTTCTTGGTCTCCTTTTGCATGGTCTCCAGTATTGACATTCCTCTGGACTGTCCACCACATTTTCTTCCCCTTTTTACAGGAGTCCTAATTACCACTTTCCAGTTCCAAGCTGCTAAGGTGGTGGACCATGGAGGTATTCTCCAGAATGGGATAATGATATACAATACATACAAATACAATAATGAATCCATTCAGTTGAAAGTAGTTTGGTGGTGATGTTCTGCTGGTGTAGATGACGAGATTTTCTCCAATCTGATGCTCCATTTCTGAATGGGTCTATTCAATGGATGTTGTAACTTTAGAGTGAATCGTGAAATTTGCAGTACACCCCTTTGATTGGGATCCCTCATCCTACATTCACATGGATGTCAGTTCCCATTGGCTGGGTTTTGGATTCAGAGCTGGACCAGTCAACATAAATCCTCACACATGTATTATAGGCATCTCTATTCCCTCACTTAATTGGACTTATATTTACTGCTACTGTGTTGTAGGTCACAGTGGATGATAACGCAGGTTATTAAAGTTCTTCCTCTTGCACTATCCCTCGAAGATTTTCATATACCAAGGACGTTACTGTGCTGGGGTAGTTCCTGTCTGATTGGTTTGAGTGGAATATTTTACAATACAGGTACATCTTTATTATTTTGATCACCTGGATTCAATCAAACATTTTATTACTTTGCTATCATGTGTCCTGTTCACAGATCAGTGGGTATGATATTTCCCTCCAATCTGCTGAACTTGAGGTGAAGATGGTATGATCCTCATTCCTACTCCTACCAGATGGCTGAGTTTTGGATTTCAGTTGATTTTCTGCCAGTATGATCATCTTTCCTTCCCCCACATGGATGTCAGTTCCCATTGGCTGGGTTTTGATTGTAGTTGACTTACTAAGGGTATGTTCCTCATCCTACCCCCTCGTGGATGTTGGTTTCTGGTGGCTGGGTTTTGATTGTAGTTGACTTACTAAGGGTATGTTCCTCATCCTACCCCCTCGTGGATGTTGGTTTCTGGTGGCTGGGTTTTGATTGTAGTTGACTTACTAAGGGTATGTTCCTCATCCTACCCCCTCGTGGATGTTGGTTTCTGGTGGCTGGGTTTTGGATGCAGTTAACATGCATAGTCAATCATGCTCTAGCCACTCTACTCCTTGAGGCACATCCTTTTTACTCTCACCCACATTACTGTCATCTATGGGATTGAGATTGATATATCCAACCATTGTTCTCTCCCTTTTCCATGTGCTCCTCCCTTTTTCCACCCATGTCTGCATCACCTCTTTCCACACTGGGCGTAGAGTATACCTGGTACAGAAGTGGTGCGGCCTCCCACATATGATCCTCTACTGTGTGAATCCCTCCCCCATCCTTAGTGTGTTCTTCAGACACTTTTGACAGAAGCTTTTTTCTTTCCCTCACACCTATTCAAAATTAGATTGTAGCTATATATGCGAGCTTAGGTAAGTTATCGTATCGGAAGTTATAATTTTCCTATACTGAAAATCGAACTGGTGTATTTAAGTGTTTTACATTCACAAAAAAGAAACCTATTATTCTATAGGTTTTTGAAGAACTTCTAGCATTTTGCCAAAATTCAATTCTTCATATTGTTAGCCGACACTGGGCAGCTTGTACTGAAAATGTATTTTCGATAGATAATCACCTCCTCTCACCCTTCCTCCCCACTGAAAACTGGTGTTTCCTTTTTCTGCCAACAATCGAAGTGCTGGTTCAGTAGAATCAAATAGAGGAAGTCACATGTGTCAGGAGGGTGTGTCACACTCCTATTGGTGGAGGATTGACACATGATGATTTGCATGCAAAATTCAGTTGAACCATGTTGATCATGGGGTATGTGGAAGCTCAAGGCTTGTGGCATGCAAAAATATTTTTTTTGCATATAGAGGGCAGCAATGAATGAGAATAGCTGTTTATGTGAGAGGAGGTAAGTACCTATCAGAAAAACATTTACTAAGCGTAGGAAAAGTATAACTTTCTCAACAAATTTGTTCACAAGAGTTAAAAAAGAAATTAACTATAGCATATACAAGCTGTGCTCCCATACTAAACCTATTAACTTGATTATGAATAAAAACCAGTAAAGTGATTCTTAAACCACAAATGTCATGAACATAGAAACAAAAAATGCCTAAACAAATTTTTAATTGTATATGAAGAAGAATGCAATGACTCTCTACACAAAAGAGTAATTTCTTGAGGAAGAATGTTAGTGCAAAAAGATTCCACATAAAAACTATTTGTAAATACACACACATATATATACATATATATTATCTTGAAATTTCAAGTTCTACGAGGTGTTATAAAATACATTTTTTGTAGCTATAAGTTCATTATTTATAAAATCTGGAATACATTTTGCTGAGAAACCTAACAAGCTGTGATAATAACATCAAATATCTGACATTATCAAGACACATAGCAATGTGTCATGCATTCAAAACAATCAGCTGCAGGATACACTGTTTATTATTAACAGGAGTGATAGTTTAGCGAATTTCCACCTTCTGTATCTTGGACTGTTATCATCCAAACTATCATATATTTTCAGTGGATGTGTTCTACTTGTCTCTTACTTCACATACCAAATTTCAAGCCAATCCATTAAGAAATACCGGATATAACACCTCCAATTTCAGTTTTCTTCCTTTTTTTATTTGCACCAAAAGTATGGAAACTTTATTTGATAGAAACACATACTTAACTTTTATGGATTTTTTTTTTACATTTGGTACAGTGATAATCCTTTTCAACCTACAATTAGGAGTCTCATTTGGTATAAATATAAGCCACGTGTACAAAGTTATTCAACAAAAACTGTTCAGATTTGCAGAAAAAGTCACGTAAACTTTTGGTCTAACATTTTTACTACATCTTCAACTAAGAGTAAACTGGACTGTTTTTAGTTTTTTATCATTCGGATTAAAGACAGCTGATTTAAAGCAGTAAAATTTAAGGTTAAAGGACGTGCAGATACATAAGTATTGGTTAGGCCAAGTAAACTAGATTAGCAGTTTCTAGCTCAGGTTTTCAAAAGAATCATACGGGTGGATGGTTATTATTGATTATTCGTTGCCAACTTTTCAGCACAAATTTACTAAATTTTATGAAATTATCTTAATTAAAGAGCATTCAGCATCACGTGATACCAGCTAAAGCAATTAGCATAAATAATGTTGCTTGATGTGGCTATACTGATTGCATGGGGGTGATGACAAGAAACAGTTAATCTAAATTCCATGGTGTTACTATAAAGGAGGCTATTAACACTGTTTTAGAGAGGAAAACTACCACCATATATTTTAAATAATCTGATTGGTTCTGTAAAGTAAAGATCTGTTCTGAATAATAGGGTTGTGATTCTAAGGCTAATGTTGGTTATTATCAAGTATTACTTACTTACTTAGTGTGTATTCACAAAATGTCATGATATCTAATCAGAAGCACCTCAGTTGTGAAATTTAGGTGTGGATAAAAAAGGATTGAGTGTGCAACTTAAAGGAATGAAATAAAAATTGGCGGCCAAACTGGTAACTACACTTATAGCATTGATAAGAATTGGATAAGTGCTTTAAGTGTAGCTACCAGTTTGGCCACCAGTTTTGATTTTGTTCTTTTATGTCACATGCTGAATCTTCTTTTGTTCTTGGCTGCACCTTTTTTTCACACCTATGGTATTTTCTATTAGATTTCTCTTACATAATAATCTGGCTTGTGAAGTTTAATCATACAATATATAATTCTAGTTTTTCTGAAGAAATGAAAACTAAACATAATGTATACTAGATTAGCAAGTAAGAAGCATATTGTAACCATTTTATTAATGTATATAAGATACAATATATTTATCTAGTCACTATACTATAATAAACACCACGATTTATTCAAGCTTGTTTTAATTTTGCCAAGATTAATGCACCACAAATTAACACTATTTATTACTATGGATTTGCTTAGTGTTTGCTCCTGAATTTATATATTTCAGTCAGAGATAAAGAAGTGACTGAGTGAAGCTCAAATATATTTTGAAAAACTTTTCATCAGTTGACTCTAGCAACAAAAAATATTTGAATTATGGGAACTTGTACATTTGAAGATTTTATAAAATGTGTTGAAAATCAATTATTTCATAATGCTTAGTTCAGTAATTAGATTATTCTTGATTTATACATTTTCAATTAAAATATTTGTGTTTTGGTTTTAGATGATCATTGATTTCCCAGTACTGTAAATTCTGCTTTACTGTCTCTTTTAAATTAGGAGAATAAAGGAGCTTTTTTTTATTAGGGAGTACATGTCAACTATATTATCAAACTTTTCAGATTGAAACTGTGTTGTAATATACTAAATGAGATGAACATTATAGTCTTCTTTTATTAG
>NW_013673438.1:24370-29280 GCF_000517525.1 Limulus polyphemus
TATCAAACGTGTCAGATTGAAACTGTGTTGTAATATACCAAATGAGACGAACATTATAGTCTTCTATTATTAGGGAGTACATGTAAACTATATTATCAAACGTGTCAGATTGAAACTGTGTTGTAATATACTAAATGAGTTGAACATTATAGTCTTCTTTTATTAGATATGTATGAAAAGTTAGTAATGACTAAACTGAAAATTTCAAGTTCTGATTTATACAACATTTTCTTTTCAGCTTTACAGAAGTCTGTATCACGACAATTAAATGAAACCACATTATTTTTGAAACCCAGCACTTCCCAGTCAGGATCATCATCTTCTCCTCTGGAAGAACTTTCATCATTTTAGTTTGTTCATGTAGCTAGTGACAGTGAGTGTGTGCAACAAGATTCAGATTAAGTGTGAATCTATTATTTCATACAAGATTTCAATTCTAAAGTGAAATGTTTAGCAGTAGTGTTTACATATCACTAAACCCCAGGGATTGTTCTTTCATTGTGAAACCACTCCATATGTTATTTTGTTTTTTAATATAATATTGTGTTTGCTATAAAACTTGTCTGTGTTTGAATACTAGGTAATAAATTGCTCTGGATTAACCCTACTTACATGGGCTCAGTCCATTGGACCTAGTCTTTATTGAAGAATTAACAATTACTATAATTCCAAATTTATTCAGTATATCTTCATAAAATTTGGCAGTTTTTTAGTAAACATGAAAAGTGTGTTACATGCAAAAAGTCAGATTTTAAAATAAAGTATTTCTAATAAAGATTCATATGAGAATTTACTGAGTCAGTCTTTATAAAAGGTGGATTTCATGATAGGAATAAAACTACTTATTTTCATTTTAAAGTTTTCGTATTTCATTTGCATAACCTTTGGAACTTCCTAAATGAATTTGAAAAATATTTTATTTGTAGATTTCTCTACACAGACAGTATATTTGATTCCACAGTTGTTAGAGACATCAAAGTATAATGAAAAGAATGGTTGAAAAACATGAAATAAGTTGAGTAACTCAGTTCTTTCCTTTTCAGTATTGACTGTGAAATTACAATATATTGTTATTCACAGTTTTTATTAGACATGTCTTATGTTTTGTTTGTATTTGGCCATATGTGTCAATAACCTTCCCTGGATAATAAATCCAATTAAGGTAGAGGCAATAGATAGAGAGAAGTGTAGACTGTTGGAAATGGCAGCAGAATTTCAAGAGGAGCTTAAGTTTTTACACACAAGGAATACATCAGCTAACAACGAATTTCAGTAAGTTACAAAGAGTACTATTAGGGTTAAAAGTTGTGGATTTAATTGTAATGAACCTGTTCTGTTGAGCAACAGATTTCAGCTCTTGGCTTGTGCAGATGAGAAACTATTGGAGGGCAGAGAAGGATATGGATGATAAACTTAAGAGGGTTATAGTTATAGGTTATTCCTTGATAAGGCATGTGGATAGGATAGTCTGTGGGGTAAATAGGAAGAAAAGAATCAGATTATGCTACCCAGGGGCACAGATGGAGGATATAACTGACAGAGCAGGAGATATAGTAAAGGGGCTAGCAGAGATACAGTTTTTGTTGTGCATGTAATGGAATGATATCGGGAAAGGTAGGTCAGAGGAGCTAATTAATAAGTACGAGGGGTTGATAAAGGCATTTAAGGAAAAGGCCATGACTAAATTTTGTCTGTGATATTGCCGAGAATTAACTGTGAAGTTAAGTAGTTCACTAGGGCTAAATGCTAAAGTATAGTATGTAAGGATGAGCAGATTGACTGTTTGGACTTGTGGGATCAGTTCAATGAAAGAAGTAAGCTTTTTGGAATGGATGGTTTACATTTAAATAAGATAGGGTTTGGCTTGTTTGCAAGGGCTATTGACTCAGCTATAAGGGAAGTTTTAAACTAGGACTATACAGTGGTGAGGGCCAGAATAAACTATATACAAAATGAATAAGAGAAAATCACCGATAATGATGACTTCATTAATATGTAATATCTTAATCTTGTTCTAAAGCTTCTCACTAATTTCATCAGTATCATCTGGTAGTCTGAAACAAAGTAAAAGCCTTTCCCCTTTATATACTCTAATAGAAACCCAAATGGATAAAATCTCCTGCCATCTTTGATGTAACTCACATTTTTACATATTGAGCCACTCCTCCTCCCCTCTTTAGTACTCTATCCCTATTAAATAACCTGTATTTCAAAAAAATGCTCCATTGCTACCAGTGCTCTAGAGTTATCCATTTTATTTCTTATACTTCTAGCATTACAATTATGACAATTAAGCCTATCCTTATAACTACATGTACTTCTATACTCATATCCTATGCTAAACTTTTCTCTACGATTTCAGGCATACACATTTGAAAATGCTAGAGTCAAACTGTGAGGAAGAAAGGTTTTTGGAAGACTGTTCAATATGGCTTTCTTCACCAATTAGTCAAGGAACCAACTAGAAATAATGCTATTTTAAATTTATTGTTAATTTCAAAAAAAGAAATCATTGAGAGGGAGGATATTGGGAAACATCTGGGTGCAAGTGATCATTGCTGTATTAGGTTCAATGTTTTGCTGCATTGAGGATAAGGAATAATGATATTTTGGTTACAAATTTTAAAAAGCAAATTAATTGACAGGCTCATTAATTGATCAGTATGCACCCTTACTTTTGTACAAGCAAAAACAATGTGAGCTTCATAACTTTTACCAACTGCAGTGTTTTAACATGATATTAATTTTCTTATTTTCATTCACATTGTTTGTGTTTTTAAAGTAATTTTCAAATCACCCCTGGTGTCATATAATAGAAACCTATAATTCTACAGGTCCTATATGCACATTTTGCAGAAAACACACGTAATTAAATTTCCAGTATTTTTATATGAAAGAAGATACTTCAACGTTAATAATAATGTATATCAGTGTTGATGATATTGTCCTACAGTAACTTAAATAAGTCAAAGTTAAAATGTTGTTACTATATCCTGTAAATGATTAGCTTATTCAAGTTATAATCCAGCAGCTCCAAAGCTTATATCATTAGTAATATGACTGATATGAAGTTAAAAACAAAATTTAAAATTTTTTAATTAAGAAAACAGTAAATTTACAGAATTGAGTAAAATCAAGACAGTTGTACGTTTCACAAATACGTTTATTACGACCATGGTTTTGGCATTAAAGGCATCATCAGGTACAGACTGAAATGTTTTGTAGCAGGGTTTATATATATGTTTAGACAAAGAACCAGAAGTGACCTTCACATTCCCATAGAGACAAGTGGGGAGGAGCGTACAGATCCTTTTTGTGGTTATACATGTAGCTTACTCTGCAAATCATGCTTCAGAGTTTGTTGAAAGTCATGTAAAAGAAATAGAATAAAAATATTATTTATTCATAATTTTATTATGTTATAGTATCTTAACAGTTATCATTGTTGATAACATCATGATATTTGTTTTAGAAATTGGGTAAGTAGATTCTACTTTTTTAAATGCATAACATCTTTAATGAGATAGTGCCATGTTTGATATTAAGTTTCAAAGCCATTTTATGTGCTTTTAGAGTCAGATGTTGTTGTTTTTATGATACAAAGGTTCAGTACAAAATGTTTAAAAAGTTTCACTGTACAATTTTAATAGAAAATGACGATATTTTTTATTAACTAATGTAAAAGTGATTTTTTAAGTTTATTAATACACAATTAAAGATGTTATACCTATATAATTTTTTAATAGTTTAAGTGTTTAGTTTTTCGTGGAATGATGATTGTTTGCAATACAGAAGCATTTTTTGTATCTAAGAAAACCAATGGTATCAATAAATGTAATACAATTTTTTAAAAAAAGTCTCTTGAGTTTTTTTGGTATATTCTTAGCTCAAAGTCTTAAAGAAAAAATAAAATCCTGAATTTATATAGAAAATGCTCAGAACCAGGAAAGTGCTTTACTTTGAAAAATTATCATAGTTCCTGTAAAAATATTTGTATTTCTGGGTCCAATGGACAAAACTATCTCATCTGCTGTGAAAGCAAAGGACTTAAAATAATTAATTCATTAACTATTTTGATATGGACTTGGTCATTTTGGCTGACCGAGTAACCTCTTGGTAACCATAAAAGAATCCATACTATAACTTTTAATGTGGCTCGTGTATCTTCATGAAGTTTGGGATGCTTTTAGTAAACATTACAAGTTTAGTAAACATTAAAAGTACTTTTATTCATCTTACAGCTTTCAAATTTCATTTGCATAAGCTCTAAAACCTCCTAAAGGAATATCAGATATTGTTTTTGTAAAACTCTATATCTTATCTATTTTTGCCATGTATGGACTTGGTTAATTTGACTGACCTTGTAACCACCACAAAAAATTCTAGCTAAACCGAAATTACCGTTTTTTTTACTAGAATAACTGCAGATTGTAAGAGAAAGCTATAATTGTTTATCCTAAATAGCTTAAGGCTCCTAACAGTCTTTACCTATTTCTACATAATTTTATTGTTTTATTACCCTTTAAACCATGTCTAACTAATAATGCCATTATACAAGCTGCAAATCACTTGGCAGACACAAAGCTCAAATTACCTTATTGAATAACGTAACGTATGAGCTACTCATGGGCTTACCTCGTGGATAATTTTTTTTTCCTTATCTAGTCTAACCTAATAAGTTTCTAATGTTTTACATTTTAGATACTTTTACAGCAATAAATCAAAAGTATACTTAAAAATAAAAATTTAGTACTTGTGTTTGGTCTCTTGCTTTTTTGCTCTCAGCCCACTAATGAAACTTAAGCCTAATTCGATGACGAGGAACCCACTTTGAGACTAATAATGGCTGGAGACGGCTTGAATGGGTAATGAAGAAAAACTTTAATATAACAGCAAATGTACAACGTTTC
>NW_013673438.1:29867-34538 GCF_000517525.1 Limulus polyphemus
GAATGGGTAATGAAGAAAAACTTTAATATAACAGCAAATGTACAACGTTTCGACAAGGTTTTGTCATCATCAGTTACAAGTGTTATGTTAAACTTATATTAAAGTTTTTCTTCATTACCCATTCAAGCCGTCTCCAGCCATTATTAAACTTAAGCCTACTTTTTTGTATTGATGGAACTATTACACCAAATAATTTTTTTAAATTCAAGTATCCACTTGAGAACACAAAATAATTGCCTTGTAGTTCTGAACAAAGTAGCATGTTATGAACAGGATATTATTTGTAATATAATAGAACATGTGAATCATTAGCAATGTACTTGTTCAACTCTATAGGATTAGACACAATGTACTTATTGAACAACCTGTTATATGATAAACTTATCATACTTAAAAAAAGTTATCTTGAAACCTTTATATTTTATGTATTATTTTGTATGTTCATAAACATTGGCTTTTGTTTGTGCCAAGAGAAAGTTGATGCATTTCTAACCTGACACGCTTTTAACTAAAACATATGGCATGAACTGTTACAGTTATATAGTAGAGATGCTATACTGAGTTTTTCTGGAGTGGTGCAGTGTTTACAGAGAGCCAGTTTCCAAAGAAATATCCACCAACAACTATGATTCTAAGTGGGGAGTAATGTTTGTGGGTTCCCTAAGTAAAGTTTACTTATTGTTCCATTTATTAATAATATTGGGGTTCTAGGAGGGGAGTAATGTTCGTGGGTTCCCTAAGTAAAGTATACTTATTGTTCCATTTGTTAATAATATTGGGGTTCTAGGAGGGGAGTAATGTTCGTGGGTTCCCTAAGTAAAGTTTACTTAATCTTCCATTTCTTAATGATATTGGGTATACTAGTTACTGTAATGAATGTAATTGCCTTTATTTTATTAAAAATTATTATTTATCTTCTTATAATGGAGTTTGCGATGTATACGTCCAAACCTCGGATCTCGGAAACTACTGCACTGATCATCACCAATCATAACTAGGCAGTATTTTTATAGCTGAGCAATACATAAAACAATTGAAATTTCCACAAAGATGATGTGTTTCAGATTTGACCAATAAAAATTACAAACAAAAAGGAGTAAGTTTCAAATATATAAAACAATGAAAAACAAACTTAAAAAAAATATTTGTTTTTCTTTAGTGAAAATCTCCTAAGTGTTGCAACAGAGGCACTTTCATTTATAATTGCACCTACAAAGAAATACTTTAATAAACTCATTTTAAACTAAATTTCATTAAAATACTTTTCTCATGGATGGTAAACATTATTGAATGTCAAGTATGAGTACAGACAATTCCAGAAAAGGCCTCAGGCCCAATAGCTTTCTGCAGGAACTCGCTGTTATACCTGCCCGGAGAGTGGGTAGATCTGTGGCGGATTAACTACCACCCGGGCCCTAGGCTGAGCTTTAGTAAGGCTCCCCCCTGATCTTGCCCCACCCTTCGTTGAATAGAATAAACTGACGTTAAGTTACGTTAAATAACTTATATTGTTGTACTATGTATAATGTACTACATTTATGATATCATAACGTTATATGAATCAATTACACCCCATTTATTAATTTTCTTTACATTTGTAGTTTTAAAAATGTCCGTATTCTTTGGTTTACAAAAGTGTCGATAACAGCATGTAAATCAACAGATCGAAGCATATCTGATTCAATGTGCATGAGTGCCAGATGACTAAGTTTCTCATCATTCATTGTTGAGTGCAAATAGGTTTTGAGCCTCTTCAGTGCCGAAAATGAACGCTCACCTAAAAAGTTAGTGATCATTAAGAACATATAAATTTTAAAGCAAATGTATGTATTTGGATACACCTCGTGCAGTCGATCTCTTGCCAGAGCTCCATACATCCCAGTGACATCATCATCGGATTGTCCTTGAATGTACTTCTGAAAGTGGACGAGCTCTTCCACAAAGGCCAAATCAAAGTTGTCCGGATAAACTTGTATGACGGTATTTGCTGCCTTTTTAAGTGCGTCGACATCAATATTGCAAATATGAGAAAGAAATCCAAATCGGTTGGACACAGATCTATATGCTTCAGTGTGTTTTTTAAGCTCTGCTGGTAATTTGTCTAAGATCGGTAAGTACACATTAATCTTGAAACTCTGGCGAGGTGAAAAATCTGTTGCGTGTGCTTCGCCGTCATATCTTGTTATCCTGGTACTAACTTTTCGCTTCCTTTGCGTTTCTTCTTTGTAAACTGATGTCCCAGCCTTTGCAATGCCTTCTTGCTCAAAGTCCTCAAATGAGTCATTGGTCCTGAGGTCTGAGATATAGGCCTCCAATGACTGCAAAAGTCTCACACCTTCGTTAAGATCTATTTCTGGATTTTGTAAATTCAAGCTGGTTTTGGGTAATCGCTCCAACCCTTCGGTGAGAAATACTTGTGGGTGAGCTTGGAAAGAATCTTGCAGCTGTGAAAAGACTTAGTGATACTCGGTGGTCTGCTCATGCAAGTGCTACAGCCGACCTAGATCATGGATACGAGATAGTAAAATCAGCATTGGAAAACACTGCTGACAATCCAGATGAAAAGTCAAACATGCGACAAGAAGCCAGAGGTCTTGTAAGCAAAATGGAATCTCTGGAGTATGGAATACTTCTCAGCGTTTGGGCAATAACTTTCATTTTTCGATATGTGCGTGAGAGTGGTCCTATTGAAAGATTTGTCAACTTTCTCGATTGCAGAGGTCACAGTGGTGAACAACTTGCCGAGAGTATTCTGATGTTTTTAGAAACAGAAAAAATAGACTTAGAGAACTGCAGAAGTCAATCATACGACAACGCCTCCAACATGAATAGCAAGTACAATGGTCTTCAAGGTAAAATACGTGAGATAAATCCAGTAGCTGACTATATTCCTTGCTTTGCTCACTCGTTGAACCTTGTCGGTCATTCAGCAGTGGATTGTGTTCCGAAAGCTACTGCCTTTTTTGATTTTTTGAACAGTTGTACAATTTCTTCAGTGCTTCATCCACGTGTGAAATATTAGGGGTTGAATCCACACATATATTGAAAAATATTTGGCTTCTTTGAGTTCCGAAATAATTTTCTCTAACACCTCTTGTCCAAGCATTTCAATCAGCTCATCGCATACTGTGGGTGAAAAGTAGAACACAGAGCCTTTACCCTTATTTCCATTCTTTTCAATATGAGATGCTAAAAAAGGATCGAATTGCGCTAGTAATTCTAGTGTCCCTAGAAAATTGGCATTTTTTGTTGATTTAGAAAACAAAATAGTATTTGTAATATTCCAGATATGTAAAAAATATATGCAAAAGTACTGAAACATCATCCAAAATACTCACGTGTACACTCAATTAAACCATTGTTTTGTAAAGTCAATTAATTTTTTTTTTGCTCTCGGGCCCCTAGGCTTAAGCCTACTCAGCCTAATGGTTAATCCACCATTGGGGTAGATTCTGAAGAAAAATGTTCCAGAATTATATGTGAACGTCAGATGCATCGCTCCAATATCCCTGCAACAAGTACTTCTGACTACTACAAACACAACATGGCAATTCCTTTTCTCTGGAGAATTGAGGCCACGCTTTGGAGAAAACATGCGAGCGCACTTTGAGCTGTGGTCATTGATGCCAGATGTTATCATAAAGAAGAACTATGATGAACTTCAAGCACTGACAAATCTATTGTTCAAAAAATGGCAGTTTTCTTCCACGTTCAACTGCCTTCAACAGTGAGTTACTTAGATGGCAACAGCTTTGTAAGGATAGTAAAAACAGCAATGAATCTGTAACGCAACTCATTTGGCAATCTGCTGGTGAAATATTCTTCCCAAACGACAGAGAATTACACTGTATTTCAGCAGTTTTGTCAGTTGGTAGTTGTGGGGCTGAACGTTCATTCTCCTGTGTTTGTCGCATTCATACATGGCTTCTCACCACCATTTCTTCTGATAGACTGATCTGTGCGTGATAGTTATGTATTGTAATAGTGTTAGTTTGTCAACAGATGAAATCGTACAACGATTTATTTCACTTCATCCTCGTCAAATGCAGGCAAAACCCTTTTTAAACTATTATAATAAATTATTCCCTGTTTGAACCTACATACTGTCATAAAATGTCATAGTTATGTTTTGATTTCTGTCCATGTACTTGCTTATACTTGTATACATTGAATAGATTCATGTGTATTTATCCAATGCTCAATCGTAACATTTGAATATGTTTAATTTGCTTATGTTTTTTAAATAAATAATTCATTTTCTATGCAACTTTAATTGTAAATTCAAATACAATATATATAACCTTTATATAGATCATATTCACAAAATTTAAACAATGCATTGTTTATAGATGTTCGTAAATTTTTCATAGACACTCCCATATCAAAATCCTAGATTCGATATTGCATTGTTAGTTATCCGAGAGATACCATGTAAGTAAAGAAGAAACCGTTTGTTGTTCTCTAAGCAAGTAAAAACGTTGTATGTTTGTCTTGGATGTTTAATAAAGACGTTTTTCATTGTGTGTTTACGCACTGTATTCAACCCATAGTCCTTTCTTAGCTTAAACTTCATCAGTATAAGTTTAGCACTGTTTAGTGATTTCATATCTCCTGTTTGGTGTATGTATCCGATGGCCCGGCATGGCCAGGTGGTTAAGGCACTCGACTCGC
>NW_013673439.1:0-2726 GCF_000517525.1 Limulus polyphemus
GTCCTCCTACGAGAACGATAACAACTACGTATTATCTATCCTTATAAAAGAACCAAACGATGCAGTCATCCTGCTACGAGAACGATAACAACTACGTATTATCTGTCCTTATAAAAGAACCAAACGATGCAGTCATCCTCCTACGAGAACGATAACAACTACGTATTATCTATCCTTATAAAAGAACCAAACGATGCAGTCATCCTGCTATGAGAACGATAACAACTACGTGTTATCTGTCCTGATAAAAGTACCAAACCAAGCAGTCATCCTGCTACGAGAACGATGGCAACTACGTAGTATCTGTCCTTATAAAAGAACCAAACGATGAATTCATCCTGCTACGAGAACGATGGCAACTACGTAGTATCTGTCCTTATAAAAGAACCAAACGATGAATTCATCCTGCTACGAGAACGATAACAACTACGTATTATCTGTCCTTATAAAAGAACCAAACGATGCAGTCATCCTCCTACGAGAACGATAGCAACTACGTATTATCTATCCTTATAAAAGAACCAAACGATGAATTCATCCTCCTACGAGAACGATAACAACTACGTATTATCTGTCCTTATAAAAGTACCAAACGATGAATTCATCCTGCTACGAGAACGATAACAACTAAGTATTATCTGTCCTTATAAAAGAACCAAACGATGCAGTCATCCTGCTATGAGAACGATAACAACAATTCCAACATTGTCAGAACAGAAGTTGGTTTATATGTTTCATATTCCTTTCACTTCGCATTCCTACTTTGCCATCAGTACATAAAAGGGTAAAATATGGTCCATGGGACAACAACACATGCATCCAGTCATTCAACGTCCACAGTTTATGCTATTCACAGCAAGCTTTCCTGCTTGCATCTAAGATAATAAGTTAATACAGTTTCTGTAATCCTCTTTGCCATATGGTCCTATCGCCTACTCCTTTTCAGTTGTTACTAGTAATTACTATCACAAGTTCATAACATCTAATCACTTTATGTTAATTCAAGAATCTCGATATTTACATTTGAACACTTACCATGTGTGTGTGACTACTGTGGTTTCTACTATCAATCTACTCACGTCCCTGTCACCTATTCACATTCTGTAGTTTCTACTATCAATCTACTCACGTCCCTATCATCTACTATCTTTCTATGGTTTCTACTATCTACCTACCCACCTTCCTATCACTTTCTCACATTCTGTTGTTTCTATGATCTAGCCACTCGTTTTACTACCACCTACTCACTTTCTGTTCTATTCACTTATCCATGTGAATTGTATGGAGTACATATTTTTCAAGAGTGAGAAGCCTTATTCGTCTTTCTTATCAAACTAATCTTGGTGTGTTTTTTCTGGCCTTCACAAATAACCACGTGAACACACTTGTACACAGTAACTTTTAGATCTTAACATTTCTTGTCAACGGTAGTGTGAACGTCAGGCAGTGAATGGAAAGCAGTGTTGACTTTCTCTTCTAAGATGCAAACAACATGAAGATTAATTTGGAGATGCCTAACTTTTTCACATGTTTAGGGTCGTGACTTTTTTTTCTGGGACTTGAGAGAGAACTTCATGGAATTTCTGACTTGCCAATCATCAGAGCAGCTGTTAGTAGCATGGAAGACATGATGCAGCTTTACATCACTAAAGGCACTTTGACAGACGATGATGAAATCATTTAGATGGCAATGCTTAGATTGTGCGTGTGCATCTAAGTCGTATTTTATTTGTTCGCCGTCTGAAAGATGGTGTTGATGATTGCAAGTCCGTGTTTAGAACATGTGGTGAGTAGTAGGGTGACATATGAGTTCTCTTTGCAGCCACTATGTTTCTCAAGAACTTTGCTCCAGGTCGTATAATCACAGCCAATCAAATCATTGAAGGCGCCTAGTACCCTAGTAAGACAAATTTGCTGGATATAGGGACCGACCTGAGCGCAGTTTCACGGTGTTCAAATAATTCATTCTTTGATTCTTGGCTACATGTCAAAGTGAGGGAGTAAGCACCGATGAGAGAAGCGGTCTAATTACCAGAGACACGTAGATCCAGAGTCATTATTTGGTATTTATAGCGATTGATAACTTTTAATCTATTGTATGTGTATTTTAAAGGGTTGTATTTCACGTGTGCTGCGGTAAAGGGTTTTATTTCAAATAGAGAGTGATATATCCAATGTTTGTCTAATGTAATTTTGGTGGACTACTTTACTTTATCTTTTAACCTTATGCAACTTAATTTGACTTAATTATAGCTTCATTTCAGTTGTTTTATTTAATAATTTATTTCCATTTTATTATTATTATTATTTTTAGGATGATCAGCAGTTAAGTGTTTTCCCATCTTTGAAGCTACTTATTTCCATTCTGTGCTCCTCTCACTTCATGTATACATATATTATTTTGTTCTATATGCTGTATTTTAAAGGGATTTTTTTTATATATTGTATATTTCGAAGTTCTAATCGTTATGTCATTTAAATAAAAGGCTCATTCCCTGGTCGGTAATTATACATCATATACAAATGTTTGTGGTGTAAAAAAGGTGTAAATTATTTTGGTTTGTTTCTGTGAATTATATTGTATTTGAATGTTAGGTTTTGTTTTAATAACTTATTCTGTATTGTTATTGGTTTTTCAAGTAATTTTTGTTTGTCTGATGTATTTTTGAGTGTTTATTTTTATGTTTGTTTTGTTTGTTGTTATCTTTTTTTTAATTTCGCGCTAA
>NW_013673439.1:3705-20863 GCF_000517525.1 Limulus polyphemus
AGATCAATAAAACTACAATTGAATTCAACTTCGAAGAATAAATTAGCGATATTTTTTCAAAACTATTATAAGACTCCCCCTAGGGGACTACAAGTGTCATATTATATTCAGAAAAAAAATTCAGAGTATTCTCAAACATTAAATATTTCGTTGGGTTTTTTGTTTTGTTTGAAGTTAAGCACAAAGCTACACAATGGGCTATCTGTGCTCTGCCCACCACGGGTATCGAAACCCGGTTTCAAGCGTTGTAAGTCCGCAGACATATCGCTGTGCCACTGGAGGGCATTTCGTTGGGAGTGGGCTGAAATCAATCCAAAATGAAACTGTGCGATTTTTTAAAGCATACAGATACATATACAAAATATTGCTATTGGATACTCTTCAGCTATAGGTGGTTTGTTTGTTTGTTTTGGAATTTCGCGCAAAGCTACACGAGGGCTATCTGCGCTAGCCGTCCCTAATTTAGCAGTGTAAGACTAGAGGGAAGGCAGCTAGTCATCACCACCCACCGCCAACTCTTGGGCTACTCTTTTACCAACGAATAGTGGGATTGACCGTCACATTATAACGCCCCCACGGCTGAAGTGCGAGCATGTTTGGTGTGACAGGGATTAGAACCCGCGATTATTTTTATGTATTTAATTTTGTTTCCTTTTATGGGTTTTATTACGTGTTATTCGTTAAGCTAGATGTAATTGTTAGTTGAGGATGATTACCATGCTTGAGAGTCCAGTGTACATGTGTGGTAATCGTATCGTGTGTTACAATGTTGTGTCATTCCATGAAATTTGTGGTTTGTGTCCAGTTTAACCTTTTTATATGATTTCACAGGATCGCTTTGTGATATGTATTTGGTGTTAAATTTAAATTAACGTCGACTTGAGGTTAAGCCTAAGACAAGGAGGGGGGGGGAAGTTTGTAATACGCAAATACTATATATCTTACTCTACTGTTCTGTATATTTTTACCTACCAGATTCTTAAGTTCTAATTTTGAACAATTAAATTTCACCTTGTTACTTTTTGTGACTTGAATGATCAATGAACTTATGTACCGTTTCGTAGGATAGATGCGTCGTGTCCTTTATTTTGTGTTTAGAGGATACCTTGAAGCTATACCACGGAGCAGAGATATTTCCACATCCCTGTGCCATTTTTTCATTGGTCAGTTACAAGAAGAATGTATATTGTGAATGTAGTTTTGGCACTTGTAGAGAAGATTAAGCTGAAGGAGTCAAGACGTGCTGAAGAAATTCTGTCACGGTTGATTACATCAATGTAGATGTAGTAAAGTAAGAGAAAATTAAGATCTCCACCACCACATACGGAAATCACGTGACCGGAAGTGACATCACAGAAAATTGTTGTGGTGGACACAAAAAAAGTTTGAACATTTTCGCCATCTTGGATTCGATTGACCAATCAGAAGATGAGATTTTTGTTCAAAAGAACATAAATATGACCAATAGGGCATAATGAAAACATTGGAGCCAGTATAGTTTTGTAGCCTGTTTGTTATTTTTTGTTTCGGCAAATATAGCATTTTTGTATTTTCATACGGATTATCTCTCAGTGTCTTGTCTCTTTTATGCCACCTTTCACAAGTCATTGCACGTTATATCCACGAACCTCATGTTTTTGTGGAGATCTGGTTATTGTGTACAGGTATAACCTTGAATTACTACATTTGCTTAACTAACACGTACTACCTGTGCGGTGTTTTAAAAATCACATTTATAACAGTTATTCAATTTGCGTTTTACATAGAACCTAGTTCTTACGTTGTTTCTAACACCTAGGTCTCATGTTTTCAACACCTACTCACCTTGAACTGTTTCTTCTACTTAGCATGCCACGTTCCTAACAATAGTTCACTTTAAGTTTTATTTTACTGCTTAGGTTGTCACGTTCCTAACACTAATTTACTTTGCGTTGTGTCGAGCTTCCCTGTTTCCTAGCCCTAAATTGCATTGTATTACATCTAGAAGCTAGCTCCTTATGTTTCTACATCTGCTTCTCTTGTTTTGGTTTTAGAATTTATTACCTCCCGTTCCAAACATGCACTTACTTTGTGTTTCTGACACTTACTACATATAATCTAGCTTCTCATGCTTCTAGATCCTACTCACCTTATTACATTGTCTCTAGAAGTTAGATCCTCATGTTTCTACATCTGCTTCTCTTGTTTTGGTTTTAGAATTTATTACCTACCGTTCCAAACATGCACTTACTTTGTGTTTCTGACACTTACTACATATAATCTAGCTTCTCATGCTTCTAGATCCTACTCACCTTATTACATTGTCTCTAGAAGTTAGATCCTCACATTTCTAAAACTTACCTATTTCGTACTCATTTTATTTTCAAGTATCTCAATTTTCAACCAACTACTCAAGTTGCATTGGTTCTAGAATCTAACAGCTCAAGTTTTTAGCACCTACACAATTTAAGTTGTTTCTAGTATCTAGTTTCTCAAGCTCCTAACAACTACTGTCTTTGCTTTGTTCATAGTATTTATCTTCTTACATCCCATACACTTACTCACTTTGCGTTGTATTTATGATCGAAATTCTCATATTTGTAATACCTAATTAGTTCGCGCTGTTTCTAAAATATAACTGCTATTCATTTTACACCGTCTCTAGTATCTACATCTTTAAGTTAATTTCACCTAGTAACTTTGCATTGTTTCTATAATCTAACCGCGACTTCATTTGCATTGTTTCTAGTATCTAAGTTTTTAAGTTAATTTCACCTAATAACTTTGCATTGTTTCTATAATCTAACCGCTACTTCATTTGCATTGTTTCTAGTACTTAGCTTCTCAAGTTCTTGTCATTTACCCACTTTTCTTTGTTTCGATAACTTCTCATATTTCTAATATCTACACAATTGGTATTGTTTTTAGAATGTGACTGCTATTTACATTGTAGTGTTCTAATATTTAGCTTCTCACATTCCTTACACTTATTTTCTAGAACCTAACTTGCCACTTTTCTAACATTTACTCTGCTTTGTTTCTAGTATCTAAGTCCTCACGTTTTTTAAGACTTTGCTTTATTAACACCTAGTAGTCATTTATATATTTATAAATTTTACTTTTTTAGGCATCTGACGATATTACTCAGTTTTAATGTATATTTATACATGTAAATTGTAACTCTCAATTTCTAAAACCGTTTTTTAATAACTACACACAAACACACTTTACATCGTTTTTATTCTACCTATTCTGTATTTAATCTTTATTGCATACAATTTTAACACCCAATCTGTGAATCAGGAAGACATTCTTAGTGGAGTGATTCCAAAACAAAGCTTTCCGGTGCTATCGTTTTTATTAAATCCTATATACAGATTTGAACTGAAATCTGAACTTTCCACCATCCAATCTCCCACACAAAATATGATAGCAGCCACACATGTTGCGAAATACAAAGCGTTTTCTCCCTGGTTTACGTGAACTATGTCGATATAGGTAAGCGAGGAT
Organism: Limulus polyphemus; assembly: GCF_000517525.1. NCBI lineage: Eukaryota > Metazoa > Arthropoda > Merostomata > Xiphosura > Limulidae > Limulus > Limulus polyphemus. Next base: position 7,195 of record NW_013673439.1, read on the forward strand.
AGCTCAACGAAGCTTACTTTCCATCGTAAGGTGGCCAATTATCTGCCTGAAGTTAATATTTCTACTATTTAAGATGAACACAGTCCGGCCAATCCCCTAATCCTCACATCTTTGTGGCCGAACACTCTTGAAAGGAGTGTTTCTTTGGCAGTAAAGTGTGGTTTGAGATTAACACATTGCACCCTTTATCGATGTACATTTTTTTTTTGGTTCTCACTTGAATACTGGAAGCCGTTATACCCCTTTGTAATCCACCAAATCCCTTGGATTCGGTCTCATCGACTCGCAGACTGGGTGTTAAATATAAATTATGTTCTACACTTTAAGAATACTACCTATAAAAATGCTTTACTGAAATAAGTTTAATGTTATAATAAAGACCTCTTTTCAAACTTATTACTTGTCAACTCCAAAATTCGCCCTAAATGAACACAAAAATAAAGTATTTTTATAAGATATGATTGAATTTTAAATATATACGCAAATCATTGATAATACATATCAAATTTACAAAATAACAATACAAACTAACGATAACACTACAAGACTTATTTCTTGTGTCTTTTGATCGATAAAAAACCTTACCTGAGGGACAGCACAAAGTAAGCTAATAATCCACGCTAACGCTATCATGATTTTGCTTCTCCGCTGAGCGTCGTTAACTTTCAGGGGATGTACAATAGCGAAATATCGGTCTAGACTGATGCACACAAGAATCATAGAAGATAGGTACGGTCCAAAAGCTCGAAGGAATAACATAAGTTTACAAGCAGTTGTACCTGCGATCCACTCAACTGTAATTCGCCAGGAAACTTCAAGTGGAATCATTATAAATGTGACGATAAGATCGGCGATAGCCAAGTTTAACATCATAAGCTTGACACGGGACTTTCTCTGCCGGCTTCTGAGCAGGTTAATAAATACTGGAAGATTTCCCATCGCTGCTATAACAAACAATATACTGTAAACAGCGATTTCTCTCACGCTTTCTTCATTGAAAGTCAGGTATTCTGGCAGAGTTCTTGTTCCATTAGTTTCGTTATCCATATAATCAAAGTTAGTCACTTTCCAATTACCGTCTTCACAGTCCAACGATTCTGTTACGTCATTCATGATCAAATCAGTGTTAATAAATTCAATGAAGCAAATGGGTGGTTTTATTAGTTGAATTTCGAAATAACTTTATGTTAATGTCATGTTATTGTGATAAAAGCTTCGCTGCTGAAAATAAATTATTAGATAAATTTATAATTTATAACCAGTTCATGAAACTGTGATGATATTCATGACAAGTTTTCACAGCTGACAAGCGTTGCCAGTAACTGATAGTAACGTGAAGTTTTCGGTTTGCTAGTCGCCAACCTTAAGAATAATAACTCTTTCATTGGATAGAGCTTGTAGCGTAACGTGTGCAGAACGTCAACTGGGGGCGCTGATTGTCCTAGTTCAGCGAGAACAAATCCTTTGCTATTAATTATGACGTTTCGAATGTGAATAATTGTTAATCCTCTTTGAGCACAGCTCTTTCAAGAAACGTTCTTTGTGCAACATAAAAAAATTATTACATGAAACCAGTGCCGTAGCCACACATCAAAACTCGAAGAGGTAAAAAATAAAGCATTAAAAAACAGTAAGGATCATTTGGAGTATTCATGAAATGTAAGTAAAGACTGAAACTAGTGGTTCTGTTGATAGGTTGAGATAGCAAAGAGCGAAATGACCACGGCTATAGCAAGCCAGTTTAATGTACACCCGACATAAGAATATAAAACCGTTACATTGAATTATAGTAATTTAAAACGTTCTTAACACGAATGAAATACCTTAACTCTGAAAAATTGGCTGAACATTCTCACCACTAAATTAATTTACATTTGTTCTGTATCAGCCTCAGTAACTTTGACACATTTTACACGCCAGGCAAGTACGCTACAAATTGAGTTAACTGAGTAGTCGCTAGTAAGGCACTTTTGAATAACTAAAGATATACAGCACTTCCGCAGTGAGAAGTGTACTGAGATCCTGCAACAGTACAAAACCTTTCTTTACCAAGTTCTGTACTGTACGAGGACAATATTTGTCTGGCAAAAACAACATTTTCACTGAAGTGTTAGTTTGAATTTTAGAACACCTTAACTAAAAAAATCAAAATGTTTATGTTCTCATTTATAAATACTAGTCCTTTAAAAATAGCCTCACAATAAATTTCCGTAATAAATTCACTAGTGATACAAAAGTAAATTAATTCAAGTCAGACTAAGCCAAGTCTTATTAGCTGCTTGTCATTCGACACATGGGTCTGTTTCGAACCACATGCTCCAGGATCATCTGCCTTCTTTCTCATCTAGCGAAGTTTTGAGCGAAAATTTTAAACATACAAACTTTCCAGTCGTAATTCCACGTGAGCAAGGTAGCCATAACTGCTAAATGTGAGATATAATTTCTTTGTCATGGCTTGGTTTCTATTATTATTAAAATTTAGGTGTTGCTATTTACAAAAGCCATACGTTTCAAATGTATTTCACATTTAAACTAAGCGGCTAGTAATACAAAGAGTTTACAGGGAAGCTAGTTTAAACCTTTTGGTTGTATGAACTAACTGTAAATTTTATGTCAATAAAATACATATTTTTTCGAGAATTTTTAAATATAAATCGCGCGCTTATTTTGCACTTTTATGTTTTTAAGTGGTAAATATGCTATACACGAACACACAAGTTGAAATATATATATATGTATATATAGATTTTAAGCTATTTATGAGTGGAATGTAAAAGTAAAAACAACTACAATAGCAAAAGGATGAAGAAGGAGCAAACACTTAAAATTTTTTTTCCCTAAGAGAACGACAAAATGTTTGAAAAGTGTGTTAAAACAAATCATCTATATATATATATATATATTTAAAGACGAAATGTGTGTTTGTTTGCACCCTAACTCCTCCGAGGTTATTGGGCTAATCTTAACCAATATTTGTATGTAAACACTATGAACTGTAAAACCCGCTGGTTAATTACTCCCAGCCCATTGAGCCCATCTCAAAAAAAAAAATAAAATCTTAGCATGTTGATGCTTTAGACAATGGTGAATATTCTAAAGCGATTCAGGGTCAAAGTATGAAAGTTGTTGGATCAAACAACCGTGCTTTTCTAATGGTCAATGAGATGTAGAGTGTTCAAGGGTGGGATCACATCAAAATCTTTATTTGTTGGTAGATGGAAACCAAACTGCAAATGTTGTTTATGAAGAAGTTTTGTTATACTTTTAGAATTTTGAGATAAATTTGTGTTCAAGTTATTACTTTGAAATATATGATTGCTGTTAAACTTACATTATCTTAGTTAAGTTTAAAATTTACCGTCATCTTGTCTTACATATACTGCGAACCGTGGTGTCTGTTGGAGTATTCGTCTGTCTCACGTTTACGACGCCACTTATTGCGCTGTGTTTGAAAAGCTGCGCGCAGACGCAAAGCCCAACATTAATTTTTGAAATGGCGAGAGAACAGGCATAAATAATGTTGATACCAAATTTTTTTCGCAAGCAGGATATCCTATATTAAATTGTTAAGAATTAATCAGACTATCATTCAAATTTCAAAATGTGACGTAACGTAAAGAATAAAAATATATATTTACCATATGTTATTGTTGAGTGACTCTTAGCATGACTGAAATGTTCAACAATTACTTTTTGCGGTGTGCGTTATAAGATGTCCAGAGCCTTGGCTCTGAGTGAAACCAATAGTGCAACATAATTAATGTTTTTTAAAGTCCATGAAATAATTTAAACTGATAGATTAACTTAAACTTTTCCCGTCACTGGGGATGTGTACTTTTGCTTTTAATACATACGAGTTAATTTGTACATTGTCTTTTTATATTCTTTTTTCTCCTGTTTTGGATAAAATTTGCTTTGTCTTTGTCTTTCCAGATGGATAATTTGTGGTAAGTCAATTAGGGGATTCTGCTTTGCGTTTATTAATTTATTCTTAATGATGACCTTTTACAGGCTAATAGTAAAAAATAGTGAACAGAAAACTACCCGAGATCCTTATTAGCAGACAGGCCATGCTAAAAGTTTTGAAGGAGTAACTCTCAAGCAGCAGGAGGAAGTGTCAGAGATTGTGAGAGATTTTGAGAGTGTATTTGATGATAGTGAGTTAAGCACCTGATAAAATTAAGTTATAGACTTGAATTATTAAGATCAGTCTCTGACCTCCTTCTGATTAAAACTAACCTATATTAAAGGCTGTAAACATTTGATTTTGTTGACACATAAATTTCGCGCAAACTCGAGAATTATATCCACTAGTCTTTCCCAATTTGGCAGTGATAGACTAGACGGAAGGCAGCAAGTCAACAACACCCACCGCCCCACCGCCAACTCTTTGCCAACGAATAGTGGGATTAACCAATGCATTATAACTTCCCCATTGCTGAAAGGGCGTTCGGTGTGACGGGGATTCGAACCCGCAACTCGCAGATTACAATTTGAGCGCCCTAATCACCAGGCCATGCCAGGCCTTGAAAATATCAAGACAAAAACTGTGAACTGAAATATGATATATGCAAATACAACGAAAATTGTGAATGGTGAAACAATTTGGGGAAGAGTGTGATAATATGCTAGTATTTAAGAGCCTGGGATAAAATTGAGGTAAAAAAGAAACAGCCGAGGTTGAATACAATTAACATTGCTGAATGTATTTGGAAACAGGGGGAAATGTGTTATAAAGTTAGGTTTAAGGAACATCAATTGGTGTTGAGAGAGGTGAGAAAAATGGCCAGCTTTTGGTCAATCCCTAAAAGATTAGGGGATTACAATACTAAGTGGTTAGAAAATTATAGGAAGTAGCTACAGTGTTCTGCAAAAGACTGTGAATGATGAAACAATTGGACAAAGACTGTGATAATATGCTGATTCCTCTATGATTATAAGATGTACTCCAATATAAGTGAAACAGATATGGTCGCGTGGTTTATGATAAAGGTGTTTAACAGAAGGAATAACAAAGACCGGGAGATGAGAAAGAGACCGAATAAACCGAGAGAGATGCGAAAGAGAAAGAAATGCTGCCAGTAAGAAACAAAACCTGGTTCTAAATTCATGTGTCATTGGGTCAGTTCCTGATAGAAATGCCCCCAGTGGCACAGGGGTATGTCTGCAGACTTATAACGCTAAAAACCGGGTTTCGATACCCGTGGTGGGCATAGCAATTTTGGGAAGAGTCTGATAATATGCTTCAATTTAAGAGCCTGGGATACAATTGAGATAAAAAAGAAACAGCCGAGGTTGAATACAATTAACATTGCTGAATGTATTTAGAAACAGGGGGAGATGTGTTATGAAGTTAGGTTTAAGGAACATCAGTTGGTGTTGAGAGAGATGAGAACAACGGCCAGCTTTGTGCTTAACTTCAAATAAACAAACAAACTGACAGAAATGAGTACAACTTTAATAAAGTCGAAGGGAAAAAAGCGAAGTTAGAATGTAGCACGATTGACAACAAATTGGTGTCAAAACGATCGTAACCGTGTGGTGTCAGAGCGGTCTACGACAATCACTTACTATAAGCAACCTTTATCTCAATAAATGCATCGTACTAATTGTGATTTTGTTAGACTTAATGATGCATTAAAAATCGAAGCGATAAGAGAAAGAGGAAAAACGCTGTGCATTGAAAATCTATCTTCATAAACTTGTAAACTCGTACACGAATAATTATTGAATTTATAATTAACAAACTATTTACACATTGTATATCAGTGAACATATAAGGATGAGTTACATTTCGAAATTGATTTACGACGCTAGGTTTTATTTTAGCTTGTTTTTTAATCTTGCTCCGTAGTATTATGTTAAAACATAAGAATACTGTATTTCAAGTTAACGAGCTAAAGCTACATTTATATTCATGGTCATGATACAATTCTAAGGCGCAAGTTGACACAGAGAACGAAAATACTGGCTACCAAACGTTTTTGTTCTTAACACACGTGCGCCAACCAAACGCCAGCGAAACGTAACGTTCATCTTATTGATTTTTCGAGACAATCAAATTTGCATGAAAATATTAACATTTTCTGAAACAAAAAACTCTTCATAAAAAGATTCTGAGAGAAGATAATACGAAACTTTGTACATTTTGTATTTAAATAACTCATTCAATGATAAACCTATTTCAGAAAAGCTCATCTTTTCGCTATTCATGTATATATATATATATATATATATATATACATATATATAATTAACTTTTACCCTCGTACTGTAACTTTGACGGTAGGTTTGTTTGTAATTAAGCACAAAGCTACACAATGGGCTATCTGTGCTCTGCCCACCACGGGTATCGAAGCCCGGATTCTAGAGTTGTAAGTCCGCAATCATACCGCTGTGCCACTGGGGAGCTTCCCTTTTTTTTTCATATGCTAACTCGTTTCGCGAAAACTAAGTGTACTCGTGACTACTCCTCTATCCAGATGACCTTGTTTAACATCACTGTATCTTGAAAAGACGACTTCTACACATTAATATCACCAGTAAAACAAACTACAGTATATTTATTATTAAATCTTCCAATTTGTCCATACTAAAAATCTAGCCTTACAATATATAGTCAACTTCTTTCTACTACGAACATTCGTACTGGTGAAACTAGTTAGAAAAAAAAATCACACACAGATTCTAAAACAAACCTTGATACAAAAATTGTCATAAATATTCTGAACTCTATAAGAAAAAGTTTGAAAAGTTATCTAAAACCACCATTAAAGAATCTAGTGCTGAAAAATTACACAGAAGTTTTTGTTACCTGTCACTTTAAATTCAATATCACCTCAGTTATATTCACCTCAACTCATTAATCGTTTAAAACATTGTTACCTGTCACTTTAAATTCAATATCACCTCAGTTATATTCACCTCAACTCATTAATCGTTTAAAACATTGTTACCTGTCACTTTAAATTCAATATCACCTCAATTATATTCACCTCAACTCATTAATCGTTTAAAACATTGTTACCTGTCTCTTTAAATTCAATATTACCTCAGTTATATTCACCTCAACTCATTAATCGTTTAAAACAAATTTCCCCTGAAATTCAAAATGTTTCATTTTAGAAGGACAAAGATGTCCCATTTCATTCTCAAGTTAATTACACTTCAAACCAAAATGGATGTTATTGACATGTTAAATCTCGTTGTCATACTTGCAAGTTAATTAAAACTAGCGAACTTTTCCTAACAAATTCAATCAAAATCACCTTAAATTTAGTAAAAAAAAACTACTTACACAGCACATCAGAAAGAGACCTACCAAGGTCGTAATCCAGCCGAGTCCCAGGCACTAGTCGGAAACATAATCAAGAAAGATATTTGATGAAAGCTACATCAACAGAGTATAGGCTCACCAAGATAAGGCTTCCAGTCACATCTTCCGATTAAACATTGCATACCTCAAACAGCTGGATAAAGAGATGGGTATTCATTCTATTCTATACGAAGACATACCAATCAAGTCGTCGTATGTAGCGCCTTTAGATTCCTGCAGCATCAGACTGTTGAAACAAGCACTAGAAGATCGTCGTCTTCGTACACTAGATTGAATATGGAGTGCATGCAGAGAAAAGTGGTGTGCTTTGGACATGAGAGCCTTACGGCAGAGCTTTTTGCAATGGAAACTATAGTGTCAATATCGACAATTGTCATATAGAGCAAACCTGGATATTGCGACATAGAGTATCACAATGTGGCTCCACATTCGTTTTAAAATAAGGCACCCAAGGCATTCTGGGTAGATGTACGTACTACCATAAGTTATTTTGTTCTAAATTTTTAGATGTAGAATGCATAATGTTTCATTCTTGTTACATAATGTGTTGACATCTAACAATGATACACAAGTTCCTCATCGTTTTGTAAGATACTAAATAAAATGCAGTTACTTGCAGCATTTGAACGTTGGTTTTGACTTCACAGGTTTCCATTACGAACCAAAGTGCTGTCTTTGAACTAAAAGACTTCCTATATGCATATGTAGGAAAATAAGTGGCATTTTAATAAAATAGTTAAAACAAGTTCGTTTCAATTTGCTCAATATATTTTTACACCGGTTTCGCTAAGCAATCCAGTCACATGAATTATTAATTTCGAACTTTATTATCTGTGAGAGAAAATTACAACAAGACGATTATAAAATAGGGAATAAAGCTAAAAGGATTACATATTAAAAACTAAAACAAAATTGACCGTCGTCCAAAATAAAACGCTAGTTTTTGCATTTTGTCGTATTTCTATATTAATTGTGTAGTGGTTAACAATTTGGGCCATATGCTGAGCCAGCAAAAAATAAATAAAAAAGGCAGAATAGCACGAATTTTGTGAACATCAAGTGTTTTTGTTATTTTAAACGTGATCTTTGCGACTCTGGTGTCGTTCTTTTTTTTTTTTATGGTGCTCAATCACGATAATCACCTTAACGAAGTCCACTTGTACTTCATACGCTGTTTAAATCCTTTTGAGTATGCTGTTATTGTGGAGGAAACGTTCATGCGTTTATATCTGTATACAATAATATTACGTATTACCTGCTAGATTTCAATGAACGAGTATGTGGCAATTAATAATAATTTCATTACTTTTAGTACTAAAACACACGTGACAACTTTTCAGCATGAAACTTTGTTTGCATATTATCATTTAGAATGTATGATTAAATAACCTTAGAAACTAAGCTCAAAGTAACATTTTCACATCTTAATACAATCTAATCACCGAACTAACTTTGGAGAAAGAAAACTCAAGTCTTGTCATCTATAGAGAGTCATTGTTACTCATCACTACATGATTTTAGTTACCCAATAGAAATATGTAGGAGTAATAAACTGTCCTCGAAATGAAGTAACTTTGGAGAAAGAAAACTCAAGTCTTGTCATCTATAGAGAGTCATTGTTACTCATCACTACATGATTGTAGTTACCCAATGGAAATATGTAGGAGTAACAAACTGTCCTCGAAATGAAGTAACTTTCCTTATGTTTATACAAGTAAAAATAATTGTGTTGTGGTATGAAGTTCTGAAAACTTTTAATTAAATAACTTTAATGTATTGCCATACCAAGATATATATATATATATAATATTGGAAAATCTAACAAATAAAAGAAAACAAACCAAAAAAAAAACAAAACATAAATACCAAAAGAAAACAGAAAAGTGTATATGCAACGCCCAGTTGTTCAGGAAATTAAATTACGATCTGATTTAAGTAGAACGCTTTAATTTAGATTAATAGCGTATGAAGATACTGACTGAAGTAACATTTCTTCTAAAGCTAAAGTTTTATATATATGATACGTTACAGCGTTTAAAACAAGTTATTTGAAAGACTGAATTGAGATTTGGGGGAAGAGGACTCTTACTGTGATTTCATTAACATGATAATCATGGCATATTTATACTTCTACACTAACAATAATCACTTTAATCAATCTTTTATTTATTCACTTAATCATATTAGACTTTTGAAGACATTTCACCTTTCCAGTTGTTACTTAATAAACTTAAAATCAGTTGTGAATCCATTTCTAGACACAAAGTAGTTTAGTTCCTCGTACGTCATGTCTTGGCCTTTGGGATATCAAAATAAAATTTCAAAATGCTATTTCAATGTCATCAATCTCAATTGTAATTTTTCTTCAACTCTTTTCACTTTCCACTAAGTTATTTGCGATGTTAATTGGAAAACCTGTTATCGTAAAATAAATTAACTTTATATAAATAATCCATGAATGATGTTCCTGGGCTCAAATATCATCAAAAATTTGGCTAACTTATAAATGAATTGATTTTTGTAGTCTCTAATGGTGTACTCAAAGGCATACATAATTAAAGTTTCATTCTCTGAAGTTGAAACTATACTAACACGATACTAGTTGTTCTGTAGTAGCTTGGGAAATAAAGGAGCTTCGATTGTAATCTTTCTTTTTTTTTAATTTACAACCTATTGAAGTGCAGTAATATGCTTTAGGCGTAACAATAAAATATACTCCGAAAATACTAATTAAGATACACTTAGCTAGTGCAAACTGCATACACTCAGAGTTTGCGTCAGACTGCAGAATAGAAGCCTTAACTAAAAGTTCGATATCATTTCTTTTTTTAAATTAACAAACACGCTGTATTCGAAATTATGACAACTTCAAATTAAACTAAAGTGAATAATCTCTTCTCAAGAGGGCGTTGTTTAGGTTTTGTTTGTTTGTTGATCTTAGAGCAAAGCCACATTGGACTATTTGGTACGTCGACCGCGGGAAATCGAACCGCGGATTTTATCCTAGTAAGCCCGTAGACTTACCGCTGTCCCACCGTGAAACGTTTTTAGGCTTCAAAATGATTTGGGTAAAAGATAATATAGAATAAATTGACGCGTCTAAATGAAAACCTTTTGTAGTTATATTTTGTGCGACGTTTCGGATAGACGCCCTTCGTCAGACAGTAAAGACTGTGATAAATGGAACTACGCACAGAAATAATCGTTGAAAGGTAAGAAAATAAAATTAGAAATGTTTTCTTAATTTATTCTTTATTATCTTTTATTCAGGGTTTTCTTCTCACACCTTGCAGAAAACTCATTATAGGCTTTTAAAGGTGCAATTCACATTGTAGAAAACATAAGAAAAAATTATAATGAGACAGAAAACTGCAAGATATATAAAAAAAAAATTTTCTCTCTTTGTTTTTCAAAATTTGTGGCTGTGAGTGAAGTATGTTAATTTGGTGCTACACTTTAATTTAGAAGAAAAGATTTGAAAGATTTATAGATAGGAAGAAGATAACGCTATTTTCAAAAGACCTTTTTTCAAACATATATGTGGATGGATTAATAGTTCAAAATAGTTGTTTGTAGTTAAGCACAAAGTTACACAATGGGCTATGTATGCTCTGCCCACCACGGGTATCGAAACCCGATTTCTAGCGTTGTAAGTCCGCAGACATACCGCCGTCCCACTGGGGGGCTCTAAATATTTAAATAATCTTCAGAAATTTCTTTGAAGTTGACCTGTGTTCACTCACATTGGTAAAAATTGGATTGTATTAAACTTACCCTTTCTTTGAAGTTGACCTGTGTTCACTCACATTGGTAAAAATTGGATTGTATTAAACTTACCCTTTCTTTGAAGTTGACCTGTGTTCACTCACATTGGTAAAAATTGGATTGTATTAAACTTACCCTTTCTTTGGAATATTCAGCAGATATTGAACGGTTTCTTTTTCACCCTTCACGATATACAATGGATAATATATAATTTAAGTTGATAACAACCTATTTAATATTAAAAACTCTTTTTTTAAAAAAAAACAACGATTGTTTTATACACAATTTCATAAAAATGAGATTGTTTCCAGTCTCTAAATTCCTAAAATACAATAACTTACTGTACAGAATAAAACGTGGTAAAAAACCCCGATGAAACTGGAAAACACTCTGCATGTTTCGACGTATACTATTGCGTCATCCTCAAGAGTAATGTTTTGTAAAAAATAACACTTATTAATACAATTATCAAAACACTAATTTGCATATTAAAGACTTTCACGCCATCTGCTAACAACATTTCCATCAGGTCTATCATCATTATTCAAAAATATTCATAAAAGAAATGTAAAAAATATTAATAATATTACTATTTCACCTTTAGCAGAACATGATAGTGAAACTAATCACACAATTTAATGTGATAAAAATTGTTATTTTAGCACAACCTGGAAATTTTAATTAGTATGAATACACGTGAATCTTTTGAGGTAATTAAATGTAAAAAAGTAAATTTAAATTATTGAGTAAGGATGGTGGATCTGACGGAAATGTTGTCAGCAGATGGCGTGAAATGGTGTTTTGATAACTGTATAAATAAGTGTTATTTTTTGCAAAACATTACACTCCTGAGGATGACGCAATAATATACATCGAAACATGTAGAATGTATGAGATTGTTTTCCACTTTCATCGGGTTTTTTACCACTTTTTATCCTGTACGGTAAGTTATTGTATTTTAGTAATTTGGAGACTGAAAACAATCTCATTTTTATAGAATTGTGTATAAAATAATCGTTGTTTTTAAAAAAATTTGAATTTTTAAGATTGAACATTACACTCGTGCCAAAAGTTTTTGAAAATCCTATTTAATGGTCAAATGTATTAAATAGGTTGTTATCAGCTTAACCACTAAGCAGAACGAAAATTTCTTGAGGATGTACAGTTAGATAATGTATGGCTCCTCTTTTCGCCCTTCACGATGGATAATGTATGACTTCTCTCGTCGCCCTTCAGGATGTTCAGAAGATAATGTATGTTGTTTAGGGAATTTTACTCTGTTTCTCTTATTGCCTTTTAATCTTTGGTTGTGAAGTAATTAAATGCAGACAGATTCGGATGAAAGAACAAATAGCAGAAGAGGTCTGTTAGGCTCAGAGGTGTTTCATAGAATTTTGTTCAGTTTCTCTGGTTATTCGCTAATCTATGGTTGTAAAGTATTCAAATACAGTTGAAATAAAAAGATCAGAGGTTAGGCACTAATTTGTTTCGTTTTCAAACTGATAAAAAGTTTATATTTTTATAAAATTAAAAGCTTAGAACTCAAGCACAGATAGCTTATTGTGTAGTTTTGTGCTTAATTATAAAAATAATACAATGCAGAACGATTTGTATCCCGAAACGAAACCATAACTGATTTTTTTTGTTTTCTTTCATAATTCATTCTTGTAGATAATCAAGAGTTTTACTTTTATTACATGAAATATGATGATTAATTAAGATCTTGTTATTAAAAATGTTGTTTGGAAACTTAAAACAAAATAATATTTAGGTAATTAATGTATCTAAATGTATGTTAATGTAACGAATTTATTAATATATATTTATTTTTAATATGAACGTTGTTTGGATTGAATTTGTATTTAGAAATATGTGTGACTTGTATTATCAGATATGTGTTGCGTATAAGGAATTTGTTATATATTTATTTTAATGTCAACGTTTGTTTCGAATAAGTTTGTATTTGAGGGCGTGTCTAGCTTACCGTGTTAGTTATGTATGGCAAAACTCCAGCCAATTCTCCAAGGTTGTAGAATATTCGTGAACACAGGAATCAATAGTATTATTTATTTCCGTATCCGGTATTATTAGAAGGTTCTAGAAAAGTGTTTCGCCTATAAAAACAGCTGGGCATCACGCCAACAGAGAAGAGACAAGTCTACTATGAAACTGTTATAACAGTGTAAGCTATAAACTGTGATTTTGTTAACCCTTATCAACCGGAAAATATACGACATTAGACCAGGAACAGTTATAAATCTCGAACGTCAGTGAATTCTCATCAAACGTTAATATCTGTCTAAGAATATTACTATATTCTTCGGCGGACATTAGAGATTTTGTGAAAATACTATCTTACTTCAATGATCCAACAATTCAGTGCCTGACAAAGCTAGCTAGCTTCCCGCCAACTATATTTACGTACAACTCGCTGGATATCAAGGAGACTCTGAACTAGGAAGACTATTTTAGGCTATTTGTAAGTTAGTAAAGCTTCTGTTTATGAAACTTGGTTTGTAATAATTAATCATAATAGTTGCTATTGTAAAATATACTATTGTATATATA
>NW_013673439.1:20928-31258 GCF_000517525.1 Limulus polyphemus
ATATATATATATATATATATATTAAAACGTATTTGTTTCAAAACCAAAATGGTGTGAATCAATCTTATTGGCAAATAGCGTAAATAAAATAAAATATTGGCATATTTCTAAATACTAAATCCAGGGTACGTTTCAACTATTAAAAGTTACACTATTTAATGCGGCCTTGTATTATTTCAAATTCTCTATGTAACAGTTAACTTGTAAAAATGAAATATCTGATAATAATTTCTGGATTTTATATAACAATAAAAATACATAGCATTCTTCAAAAAGTTTAGCCCCTATGGCTCAGCAATAACTCTGAACGTTATAATGCAAAAAACTGGGCTTCAATACCCGTGGTGGGCACAAAACAGATAGCACATCGTGTAGCTTTATGCTTAACAACAAACAGAAAGTGTAATTTTGCAAGTAACATTAACTGTAATTTTAGATTTTACAATTATATGTGAAAATTAGATTGAAATTGAATGATGTTATAATATTTCGTACGCACAATACTTTTATTGTTTTTGAAATAGGTCTGTAAAGCTTGTCGTATTCTTATTTACACATATTTTATGGAAACTTCAGCAACTCAAGTATATTCACTCTTCTTTATTATAGTTTTTTTATTCCTGGCTTTATGTGTTCTAACAGTCAAAATATTAACAGTTTTATAAATTTCATTATCAAAATGTATCTTCAAATACTGTCTGTAAACTGTCAGCACAATCTGTACATTTGGAGAATATCGTCAAAATAAACTACTCTAGTAGCAGCTTACATTGTAAAAAAAACTTCGGTTTTCAGAAGATTAACAAGTTTAGGTCAATTAGACAACTATGGGATGCCTTAGAAGGTCATTGATAAAAAAAATATCAAACTCAAAGTAACAGAACAGTGAATAACAACAGTCAGAAGGACTCTTATCAACATGTGCTTCAAGAAAGTCCCAGGATAATAGAAATAGTTCCAAGCGTCCATTTTACTAAAAAGTCTTCATTTCACTCTTCTATTTAAGAAACTGTCAGTTTTTGATTTTAAGACTTAACTTGGGTATCCCTCATGAATAAAACCTGCAATAAAGCTAAATAAAGAAATCAAAATAATGATGACCTGCCTTTGTGATAAAACAGATTTCTTTCATTCCTTGAGGTTACCAAAATTATCTCGATGGTTTCTTTAAATAATTAATATGACTGACCAACAAAGGAGAATAAAAAACCCAAAAACTTGAGCCAACAATAATCAACGTCCATGAAATAACTAAGAACTAACAGCAAAATGACAATTCATAAAGCTTATAAGGGAAAACTCGAGCCAACAATAATCAACGTCCATGAAATAACTAAGAACTAACAGCAAAATGACAATTCATAAAGCTTATAAGGGAAAACTCGAGCCAACAATAATCAACGTCCATGAAATAACTAAGAACTAACAGCAAAAGGACGATTCATAAAGCTTATAAGGGAAAACTTGAGTCAACAATAATCAACGTCCATGAAATAACTAAGAACTAACAGCAAAAGGACAATTCATAAAGCTTACAAGGGAAGTGTGTGTATTTTAGTTGACAGAAAAACAAGAAATGATATAAATTATTTTTTGTAAATTCTATTTCAAATTATTCACAATTAATCTTACTGTTTCAAGAGAAAAGTTGATAAATACGTAACTACTAAAACTCAAAAGGTATTTTTACCCTAAAATCACAAAGAAAGCTGTACACTGCGTCTCATTTTCTTGAACTTTAATAGTTTTAGCTATAATTAGGCATAGATCTTGTTCAGTTAGTTTATTCTAAATATCTAGCAACTCATCTTTTCTGAAGAATTCAAACAAATTTGGTTCAAAATTCAAAGGTTTTGATCCCAGAAGTTTTGATATGATTTTGTTTTATTTACATATTTGCTAAAGTACCAAGAGTGGTTTAGTATTTCTTTCGAAGTTTTACACCTTATTTTCTGAAACTTAGTTATTTGAATTTTCAATTGTCTTAACAAATTTCAAGATGTAAAAACACATACATGATCAAATCGAAAGTATTAGTACAGGAGGTTTTACTACACCAATTTTCTCTATTTTGACATCATTACGTAGATGATATATTTGAAAGGTTTTCTTGCGCGTTATTTAAACAAATTAATTTTATCCTAAGATTGTTTTCACAAAATAAATTAAGCAGGATAGTGCTTTGCCACATTTTTAATATACTTATTTCTAAAGTTGTAGCTTCTTTGTTTCATTATTCAGATGCTAACATTCCGGTCCAGACGTAATCGAAAAGCTAATTATCTTAGACACACTACAATATACAATAGAAATTATAATTGAAAATGACTATCAATCATTTACAGCTGTCACTCAGACTATAATTCCTCTCTAGCAACCTAAAAAAAAATAAATACAATAGTTGTACAAAAATAGCGAGGAGATTGATTTTAAAAATTAAGAGTTTTATTCACAACCATTTCCTTTTTTTTTATGCATTAAATTGAAGAGACTTGGAACCGACTTTTCTTTTTAACTTTAGCATTGAGATGAAGTTTTTAGTTTTGTGTTCCATAATATGGAAAACATTTAAACCAACCTCCCCAAAAAAAACCTTTGCTGACATGATTTATCAGATCAGACGTAAATTCATTGGAACACAAAGGTAAAGTGTAATCATCCCATAATTCTGAAGCAATGACCCGAGAGAAGGCAGCCAACCAGCATCACCTGCCTCCACAAATATTTTGTTTGGCTCTTTGAACCAATTAACGGAATTGGCTGTCACCTTTACAATATACTCACAACTGAAAATGTGGAGTCGATTTAGCGCCATGAAATCTCGAACACCGGATCCTCCGATCCGCAGCCCGACTGCCACACCCAACCCATTGTTACATGAGATACATATATCTATTTTCAATGAGGAGAATAACTTAAGACATAATATGTGTGATTGGGACCATCCAGGACAACGGAGTACCAAAACAATTGTTAGCTCGACATAATTATAAGTTTCATAATTATACTTAATGTAGTATAGTTATGTATTAGTGAAGAACCATAAAAACATGATAAAACACATTAACCACCAGAAGAAAAGGTAAAAATCAAATACATACTTACAATAACAAGAGAATCGTTGGGCCTGTGTATGAATAGTGATAATTTATTCATATATTGCGTAAAGTAAAATTCTGATTTCAAATATCATGAGCTTCAACGTATGCAGAAATATGAATATCTGCAATCATAAAACAGCAGTTTACCAGACCGCAACAAGATCCAAAACCTTAATATTAATATTTACAAGAAAATGTAATATTTGAAAGATTATCAGTTTTATTATTTTTTGTGGCAACAACTTTAAAATTCAAGCACTACTAACTGAAAATTAAATTAATAATACTTCAGACGTTTCATATACAAACTGCACTAATCATGCGGTAAATAGCAAAGCACAGCATCATGACAGGGTAATACAATACTTAACTGTGTTACTGTAACAGTTTACTACCATTTATTTAACGAAATATTGAGATTTATGAGACCTCTTTATGCTCTGTTTACATATAAAATTACACTGATGTGGTTTTAAATTTTTAAAATGTGCAAACATTAAGCACCATTCTTAAAATGAAATAAATTTTATTTATTAACTAGGATAGAATACATAACACGACAAACAGAACGTTGTATTTATGCTAAGATAACCATAATTTGTTTTGCAAAAATTCTAATTTTGATCATTTATTTGTTACGATGTTATCCAAAGCAGTGAGCCAGCGGCAAGTTTATGGTGTTACAACGCTAAAATCCGCTGTTCGATTCCCCGTGGTGGTCAGAGTGCAAACAGCCCATCGTGTAGCTTCGCACTAAGAAAACAATAACCAACGAATATGTTAAATTTTAAGTTCAAGGTTAAATTAATTTTATATTTATATATTTTGTTAACATTAATTGTGCTTCAAACATCAAGAAAAATTTAGCTACTCTACTTATTACTAAGTTAATTTTTTTCAAAAAATAAAAATACTATCAAGTTAGAACGGACGAACTCTGTTCTGAGGTTGCCAAAATACCAAAGTCCTTCTTAGTAAATTCAGATTTATCCAAAAAGATGATCATCAAACGATCTTCATCAAATCTCCGGTTATTTTGTCATCTATTTTTTACACTTGATGAAAGACAAATAACTTTCACAGAGTAGGATAACATAGGAATGTAAACTTCATAAAAGTTGTTTTGGTTTTAATAACTGATATTCCATAATTCAGCAACGCAGATTTCGAAAATATTATTCATTTTTTTTCTATCACGTAAGGAGTTTTTTACAAATCGGGAAGAAATAAACTCTTACTTAGATCAAATTATTATTTTGTTTACCACAATGAACATATTTTATTATTATGTTTGTTAACAAAAATACAAACAAACTGAAGAACACTGATGTCAAACGAATATGCAACCTCATTGATCCTGATTTTTGTGTGTGTGAAATCTACATCGTTTAGTCTCAAAACTAGGTGTTGTGGTCTTTCTTTTATGTACTGCGTTATGAGGTTTTGTGAAAAATCTGTACGCGAAGGAAAAAAATGGATATCATTTTCAGATTGAGCGTACGGGAATTAATGTAGAACAAGCAAAAATTTCAAGAGAATAAAACCATCACAGACCTGTGTAATTATTTGTCCGAGTGTGAGATCGTAGTCACATACTACCTTAGGATATAGAAGCTCACGAAATCAAACGGTCTCTTAATATGAGTCTATATATATTATTCATAACACCAAAACATGTATATAAAGCAAAGTTATCTTTGCTGATCCAATGGCCAAAACTATTTACTAAACAAAAGCCCCCCCAGTGACACAGCGGTATGTCTGCGGACTTACAACGTTAGAATCCAGGTTTCGATACCCGTGGTGGGCAGAGCATAGATAGCCCATTGTTTAGCTATGTGCATAATTACAAACAAACAAATTAAATAAAAACAAGTGTAACCATAGAACCGAAGCATGTGTATCGAGCTCTTCTTCACCAGAAAATACCACTGGCGGGGATATTTGCTTTTCTTTTTCTGAAACCTTTCACGATTTCCTTATTTTCACGTAGCCATACTGTTCGTGGCTAACAAACAAAATGACGGAAAAATAGTAACATAAAAAGCTTACTTTACGAGGTCCATGTTTTAATGTAAGACAACGTAAAAAAAAGATGAAGGATTGATAACGTTAGGTATATATATAACTTGTAGAGAGTCATACGTCAGTATGTACTGATATAACCTGTAGAGAGTCATACGTCCGTATGTACTGATATAACCTGTAGACTGTCATACGTCCGTATGTACTGATATAACCTGTAGACTGTCATACGTCCGTATGTACTAACATCACTTTTTAAACCAACACTTTATTTCAAATAGAGAATGAAAACTGGATAGAACAGCCCTACTTATCTCGAAAATTCAAATCAGAGGTAGGTTCGTATAAACGGAGAAGCAGATATAGACAGAAATGATGTTCACCTACCAAACTTTGTAAAAATTACAAGTAAATTACAGGTTAACATACACGATTATAAGGCTTACTTCCCGATTCCCCTAATTCACTAAAAACTCAGTGTCCGGTTGTTTTTCTGTTTCGTTTATCTCTATGATAAAAATCCATATATTTATTGTCACCGTTCCTTTCATTTCGTTTTTCGCATACCGTAATCCTGAAATGTCACGTTAGCACTTTAACTTGCTGACAAATGGCGTGACTGTGATTGTGAAATGGTGTGAAAATGGATAAATATGTGATGAGACTATTGTAGAGTGACTGGATTGATAATGATTGTTTACATATCATTTATGATGAAGGGGTTTGCAAATCACTTGGAGGAAAAGACAAGGGAGTGGCAGAATGGTTGGAATACATGGGGAAATATTCCTCTGAACTGATTTCATAGCATCATTTCTGTGACTATAATGGTAGAAACGTGCTTCATGCTAAGTTTCAGAATGTAAAATTGTTTTTGTTAGGATTGTTCATAACACTAATTGTTGACAGTAATATGAAAGATATATGTTTACTCAAAACACACACAAAAAATATTTTTTCTTCTTTTTAGTTAAATTTACAGAAATTTAAGAAGTAAGCAGTTTTATTACATTCTTGTATGTTAAAAACCCTCGAACTTTCCGAGCCTTCGCTCCCTGGACCCCGTTGAATGCAGACTCTTAATTAAAATACGTTCCCCCTTCCCCCAGATGTGATCTCATGATTCACAGCTGAGCTTTTATATAGATAAAAAAGAAGTTTTGCGTTAGTTTTGCTAAAGTGTTTATACAAGTAGATGGTAGTTATGAACTATTTCACTTTTTAATTATAATTAATAATAAAAAAGTAACTGTATTTTGTATTTTAATGGAAAACCTACTATGGCTATTTATGCCATTCCTAATTTTCAACTACTGATCAAAAGGAAGGCATGTAATTAAATAAGCAGTACCCTAACCCCCATCCTACGCTCTAAGGGATTGACTGTGACTCTTATAACGCACCCACAGCTTAAAGTACGGACGATGTTTTGTATTATCGAACGGATTTTAACACTGTTCGCCAGTTCTGAAATCCAGAGCTTTTCCATAGGGCCAACCTGCTGCCGTAAACAAGTAACGTTTTAGAACTTTTAACTGCTTTTCAGGTCCAGTATTAAATGTAGTATTTAAGTTTTTATAAAAGTAATTAATTAATAAATGATTTGTTTTTTCCTGAGCCAATGGTACATTAGTATAATTCTTATATCATTAATGGAATCTTACTATCTCTAGCTGGTTTTCAGTTTGAATATATGTATACATACACACGTGTGTGTTTAACGAAACGTTCGACTATTGGTTGTTTGAAAAATTACTACTGAAGAGTAGTGAAGTTAAAAAAGCCGATTATGAGTATTACTTTTGGTTACAAGCTTTCACATAACCTATCAGTTATCATCTTTTAGAGAAGCGTTGTGTAGAGTTTACAATCCGGGTATCTGGGTTTAAGTCCCCCGTGTGTCATTCAGAGGTTTTCAAGTATATTCTAGATGAAACATAAGCCTATCTCAATATTAACAGATAAATAGAGATGAATAAATGCATTTAAGCCCCAAAATATCTATCTTTATCTCGTGGAGTTTGAAAATTGTGCACTCCTCTTCTGATGGCACGTTAATCTTCTTGTAGCCTTATTGGAACATTTTATTGTCTTTAATGTTTAAAAACTCTGACTTTAACTGTCAAGGATATTAGTAAATATATGGCCAATGCATATGCGAAGATAGTTTAGTTCATTGGATCTTATAGCTTTACTTTTGTACATGACCTCTGATAAATGTACAAATAATATGGTTTTCTACTACCACAAGATGAATGTACTCTCAAACGGCAAGAAATAAGCAGCTTGATGTTATCTGCTATTTATTGATATAACGACTTGATGTAGGAAGTAATTACACAGCTTATTATATTCAACGAATTTGTGCTGCGATCGAACTGTTAGTAAATGCTAGTTTTAAGCTCTGAATAGTTACAAATATCACTTGGATAAGGATACTCTGAAATATCCACTTTTCATATGTTTTTATGTTGTTAGTAAATAGTTTTTAGTTATTTAAATACTGTGGTACATAGAATTATCATTTGTTTAACAACTTCATTATGAATCATATGGTGTGATGAATTATTTCAGGGTTTTTATAAATATCAACACATTTATTTGTAAGTATTTTCACTAACAAACGGTTCTCAGACTCACAACCCAAAGCAACGAAAAGACGGACTCGAAAGCAGCCATAAGTTAAAGAATAACAGTGAAGGTCTGGACAAAGTGTGAAGGCTTTTTGGGACTCTAGTTAGAATATTGATTTACGGAATAGTTTGGGTAAAACACGTTATAAATAGTGAGTTAGAAAGCTTCTTTAGTCAACTGTAATGTGTCTGTGGCACTTATCTACTGTTAGTCAACACGTGAGATAATTTTTGGGTTACAAACAAATTGTACCATCTGAAGTTTTATTCACTGATAAGCTACCATAGAAAAATATAACATACATCAAAACAATTGGGTTAAATTTTCGTCTATGCATGGTGGATAGTGCAATCAGTGTTTTCATATTATACATACATAAATGATATGGACGTGTTATTTCGGTGTCAAAGCAAAAAAATCTCACGATTGAAAAAAGTGTTTCGATTAATCAAATTAGTTTATTTTATGTGAAAATATACTTTCCAAATTAATTAAAGTTTAACAGAACTTAAGCTAAGATTTTTTCAACGAACAGTAGAATATATATTCTACTATATTCTGTCATTGCATTTGTCAATATCAATAAGAATGATTTGCTTAAGCCTAATTTTTCCACTGATATTGCAATGGCAACAATCTATCACTGCAGTACATCAAATAATTAATTGTTCCTGTTAGCCATCAAAACTGATTATAAATATAATAAAAAAAAGGTTTCGTTCCAATATTGAAATATCAGTAAGCTTAGCTATTATCACATTTACTTATAAAACTTAACTGAAGTTTAGCACTCAAGTAATTGTTTGTTGTAGTATCTATAATGTTCTATTTCAAGTAATGATATATTACAATACATAAAAGCAAATAAAAAAGTCCAGTTGATACAAACTTCCTATATACGAAATAACGTGCCTGTTACAATTCCATTTCCCTGTGATGTACAGTGTATCCCACGGCGTCAAAATTATAGCTATCACTTCCGACACTGTAAGGAACTGTTTTCTTTCCTTCGCCATACATTCGTGCGTTGTTGTCTGTAAAACAAGATCTATAATAGACGCATGTCTATCTTGTTTGTGTAGTTATGAAAGACAGGAACCGACGTACATTCGAGCTTTTCTCTTTGTAAGTTTCTTTTCTAATTTTTTTTATGATGTTCATAGTGAGGTCATCTTTTGTGAAATTGAATGTAATCAACTGTATTGAAATTGAGGCCCCATCTTTTCGAAAACATTTTATATTTTTATGTTATATGAATAGCCTGTCTCAATCATTAATAAAGAGAGCCCTTAGACAGTAAGCTACGTTTAAATTGTCATCAAGTGAGAACTTGATTTATTTACTTTAAAATCACTGTGCTTAACTTATTCAAGAAGATATTATAAAAAACAACTCAAAACTTAGCTAGATATTTACATGTATACTGGCTTTCTTTTACTCACTACACAAAGAAAACCTGAAAATCAAAATTTTCACCCTGCTTCTTGATAGCTATCATATAGAGTCTATAACGAGACATAACATTATTCCAAACGAATGACCATTTTCATATTTATAATATTGTATTGTTTGATGATCTAATTTACTTTTTTAACAGAATGTGTTACTGGTATGACAACAGAAAATTTCACATCAAACTATTCGCCCTATCATTAATTAGTTTTAACAACAGAAGTTCTCAAGTTTTCATAAAACAGGACTAAGTATTTTATAATTTATACTTTCTGATTCACTTTATAGGATTTTAATGGAAACAATTTTAATGTTCCAATAAGTACGTAGAAAATGTAACACGTTATATTACTTGGTCGAGTTAAACAATCACTTAATTGATGTTTTTTGTGTGTAAAAGCGAAAATTATTCCTCCAGAACCTTTTTTTTCTCTGACTTTGCAAATTTATTGTAGATGAATTACACAGGCCTGCGATGGTTTTAGTGTCTTAAACTTTTTACATGTTCTACGGTAATTCCTGTACGCTGAATCCGAAAATGATATCCATTTTTCTCAATCACGTACACAAAACGTCACATGTTCTTTTACATAAGTGAATCATTTTCATTGAAATCGGGTCACATTTTGTTATGCTTAAAAGTGTTGACAACCACTGGTTATAGATTTCTCTAGACCAATCGCGACGTGAGAGTCTTATCAATCGTTCTAGAACCAAAACATAATAATAAAATATGTTCATTGTGGTAAATAAAATAATAATTTGATCTAAGTAAGAGTTTTCTTTTCTTCCCGATTTATAAAAACTCCTTACATGACAGAAAAAAATAATATTATTATTTTCGAAATCTGCGTAGCTAAATTATGGAAAATCCGTTATTAAAACCAAACAACTTTTATGAAGTTTAAATTCGCAGGCCTATGTTATTATCCAACAGATCAAGCTTACAACGTTTCTAACGTTCAGCTGTGTGGAACTTATTATAGACGAATGATAACTGATTAATGGTACTGTTACAACCTCTTTTATCATTATTCCCTTTATTCTATTACGGCTTATAGCTACGTATTTTATTATTATATAAATCATGGTCTGAATACTGTAAGCTGCTTTTAAAG
>NW_013673439.1:31737-32668 GCF_000517525.1 Limulus polyphemus
AGGAATGCAGATATTTACTTGCACGACATAATAGACGACCAGAAAGGTTGAGTGTTTTCTGGATAGCTGTTTGTTCTTCGTTTCAGAACTTTCCCAAAGCTCTACAAAAGGAATGCAGATATTTACTTGCACGACATAATAGACGACCAGAAAGGTTGAGTGTTTTCTGGATAGTTGTTTGTTCTTTGTTTCAGAACTTTTCCAAAGCTCTACAAAAGGAATGCAGATATTTACTTGCACGACATAATAGACGACCAGAAAGGTTGAGTGTTTTCTGGATAGTTGTTTGTTCTTTGTTTCAGAACTTTGCCAAAGCACTACAAAAGGAATGTTTCGAATGACCGTTTTTAATTTTGAAATGATACAGTAGAAGGAAAACATCTATTCAATAGCACTCACCACTTACTTTTGTTTGATCAAATAGCAGCTGGATTTGATCATCCACGCACCCACGCCTAAAAAGTGCGAATCGCGTTTTTGCAGTAAGTCGCGAACCATAAACATCGTATTTCACATTCTGGGCATATTAACCATTAAACTACGCTACGCCCAGCCATTTCTGGATAGCTTGAAACTAGTTGTACCTTTCTATGATATTTGTTGTGCTGTATGTTTATGTTATTCTGCCACGGTTAAATGTGTTTTGTCAGTACGTGTTGTGATGTATGTTTATGTTATTCTGCCACAGTTAAATTTATGTTAGCAGAGCTTTGAAGATATGTACTAACCAAAATGATTTAAAAAACGAATTGATATTGATTAAATATATAGCAGTCTAAATAGATTTTAATCCAGATCCTATAGATATGGCAATTAAGAAATTCACTAATACTATAATAATTGATCAAATTAGTACTTTAAAACCTAGTTATGAAAAATTAGAAAGGAAGGCTTAATTTTACCATATGTTCCAAGTTTAACTACCAGTTTA
>NW_013673439.1:33599-34810 GCF_000517525.1 Limulus polyphemus
GATTGGAGAGTTGCTTATGCTACTCTTATTTTTAAAAGCAATTATAGGGGTTGCCTTGCAAATTATAGGCCAGTTAATTTCACTTCTTTAGTGGGAAAAATTCCAAAGAGCTTGATAAAAGAAGCTTATAATGTATTTATAGAAATACTGATCACAAGTCAAAAAGAGGTAATTATCTTTCTATACAAATTGGCCTTACTGTTTACAATTTTGGTTTTCTTATCTCAGAAATAATACTGACTTATTAGAATGGGTTCAGAGATGGGAAACTAAATGATTCCAAGAATGGAAGGGTTATCTTTTAGGGATAGGTTAAGATAGGGTAAGAGGTGATGGTATTGAAGTTCATAAGATTATGTATAGGATCAAGAGGATAAAGACCTCAGATTTCTTTGTATTATATTCTGAAGACAATAGGACTAACAGAACATAAGCTTTAGATTTGGAAAAGACAGTCCAGGTTGCAGTTAAGACAGTTTTCTTTTCTAACAGGGGACTGACTTAAGGAACATGTTGTTGTTTTTAAAAGTTGGGGTTAATACTCCTGTAATGTAAGAGGGGAATTGCTGATTCTTTGAAAAGTAAAGTGTGTATTAATTTTTTACTATTCCCAAGAGTGGGTGAGACTAAAAGATCCCTTGATATCCATATGTTATATTATGAAAAAAAAAATCACCATTAGTTATTTGACTTCTTTCTTCAGATATGTCATCTTCACTATCATATTCAGTGCTTTTAGGTATCTCAAGAGTAAACAGCTGAATCACTTCTTGAACAGCCTGTTTAACACCAAGGTTTTTCCTGTTGAGCACACTGGCAACCATTTCACAGTGAGCCTGAAATAAAAAGACTTATGAGAGAAAAAGGAAAGCTAACAATATCACATGAAAATTCAGAAAACATATTTGGGCCATCTTTAATTTTTTAATGTAAAATGGCACAATTTTAACCCTATAGTTTGGATTTTATAGGAGATGCTTCCTTCAAAAGAAAAATCATAAAAATCATTATAATCCAACAAAATTGTAAACACACACACAGATAAAAAATAAAAACTGTTACGATCATTAATATTCTTGTTAGTCCAATATTTAAAGGAGGTGATAAACATCGTTCAGGCAATAATAGGCCAGTTAGTCTTGCATCAGTAGTTAGAAAGGTATTGGAGAGTGAGATTAAAGATGCATTGCAGAGTCACTTAAAGCAATTTG
>NW_013673440.1:0-13807 GCF_000517525.1 Limulus polyphemus
GACCAAAGGGAAGTCTCCTAAGTTATCTTCTCCATGGGAAGGCCCATATGACATAATGGATCGTCTTTCAGACGTGACTTTCCGGGTAAAATGTGGTCGGCGAGGAAAACCAAAAGTGGTGCATGCCAACAGGCTTTGGCGTTATCACGGTCCAGGACATTTCAGTTGGGACGAAGTGGACCACAGAACAAATGATGCTGCTGAAGACGTGACACCTGAAGAAGCCACCGTCGAAGAAAAAACTCTACTCAGTTTTGAGAAGGGAAACGATGAAGCTCTTGATGAAGTTACTAGCACTGATGTGACTGTTACCGATGATAGGACATTTCCTAATGAAGTAGATGAACCCCACGTGAAGCAGAAGCGAACGAGACAAAGACCAGTACGAAAGAAGATACGTCCCGTAAAATTAAGAGATATTGTTGAATTGTAATTTTGTGTTTGTAATTCTGTACATTTTAATTAAGTTATTGTTATTGGTTTATTGTATGTGGTTATTGTTCGGGACGAACAATATTAAGGAGGTGGCAGTGTTGCGTCAGCGAGTCACATGACTAGTGTGACGCCACGTTTCTAGAACGTAACAATATATTTTTTTCTTTTTTCAAAAACAGGTCCACTTCACCCACCTGACTATCTCTATTTTTTCTTGAGAATTTCACCCCTGAATATAACGTATCAAAACATAGAGAATGTTCTTGTTTGTTTGTTTGAAGCTAAGCACAACGCTACACAATGGACTATTTGTGCTCTGCCCACCACAGGTATCGAAACCCTGTTTCTAGCGTTGTAAGTCCGCAAACATACCGCTGTGCCACTGGGGGGCAGAGAATTTTCTATAGATGGTTATAGTGACATTGGTTGGGCCTACTGTTATCCAATTATTTAATATATTTTTTAAATTGTTTATGTTGCATCGCTCTCAGATCCAGTGTGTTTCTAAATTATAATTTACATAATTTGTTTGCCATCGCCACCCAACACTCATCTGAGTAAAAACACCTTCCTGGAAGGTACTTAATTAAAAAACATTGACTCTCCTTTTTATGGAATCCTCTTACCTTTTCGGTACACAAATGAAAAATTGATGATAAATGTACATAATGTTACGTATCTGCCTTTTTGTTAATTTCCGGTATAAATTATTTCCGAGAAACTTCAGCGATACAAGTCCTTTCTTGATTAAAACTAGTTTATTCTTTTTAGATAAAACTTTGTAATACACAGAATTTCCACAGTCACTTTAGACTTAACAACCTTTTTCACACACGCTATAAATCACAGCGATTCAGGCACTTTACTTTCGGTGCCTACTGTTCGCTTGACTCAATTAGCTATCTCTTCAATCCTGCTGGTTTTTCTCGCCAGGTTTATATACTAAAAAAGAGGGCGTCCTGAACAAACTCGGTCTTCCCCGATAATTCATGATCCTTCGAGAAACTCCAGCGTGCATGCTTCCAGCGTTGCGTAACAATAATATGAAAACAATGAAGTACTGGTTTTGTGGTCTTTATTCAATCGTTGGGCGGGTTCCTTTGTATTATTAGGTAAAGATAGTGCCAAGTCCAAGTCTATGGTGATGTTTGGTCCCATTTTTGCCTCTACAACTGAGAACCTGATATTGGTGTTCTAGTGGATGAAAAATGCAGGCTTGAAACTGAAACCTGGAAAGTCTTCAATCATGTAAACAGAGATGGAGTTTTTCAGTCACATTGTAAGGAGACACGGAGTCTTTATGGACCCTGCTAAAATAATTGCAGTGAGAGATCGGTCTTAACCTGTGATGAAGCAAGAAGTCTACAGTTTTCTTATTTTAGCTTCATATTACTGACTATTTTTGGCCCACTTCTTCAAGATAGCAGCACCATTATCTGTTCTCACAAAAGTCAAGACGCATTTTAGATGGAGTGAGGAATGTGACAAAGCATTTTAATCTTTAAAGCTAAATTTAGTGGAAGCTCCAGTGCTAGCCTATCCACGTTAAGATGGCGAAATCCTGTTAGATATTAACACCAGTGACAACAGAATTGGAACAGTGTTATCACAGTTGCACGATGGAATAGAATGTGTAATCATGTATGCTAGTCTTGTGCTTATGGCTCCCAAACATAGATACTGTACAATGAAGAGAGAACATGGAAATGCAGGTGCACTATAACTGTACAGTGAGGCCCTGTCCATTTCTTGTCCTGATCCTGGACACCTTGTGAGAGTTGAAACCATAAACATTTCTGTCATAGCAAATATAAGCCATGAAGAATGAGATTCCATTGGTAGATGGATGCCAAAATTAACACTTCAGAAGCTTTTGAAAGAGAAATTGGAGGGCCCCAAACTAGCATGGGTGCTCCTTGCCATGTATCATGATAAAGCTCGACCTGCACTAATAGAAGAGTTTCACACAGATCTATGTAACCGTTAAGAGTGCAGGAGGTTGTGTTGTTACCAACTGCCAAGAAGTGGTTTTCAACTTGTGTTGCAGCTATTGGTCCCGATAGCACTACGGCAAGAAATTCTCCATACTTTACATAACACCAATATGTTATTTGAGCTTATGCTAACATTTAATGGCAGTTCTGCTGGCCACGTTGGAATATATACGTTTAACAATGGTGTGAATACTATACAGTGCGTATGTCACCCAGAGAGACAACTGATCAAGGCAGTGTAAATTCCAACAGATAATTATTGGGTCTTCTCTGCAGAAGATAGTCCTGGATGTCATTATTCCACTCCATGAAACTGTCAAGAGGCAGCAGTACATACTTTTTGCATGAAATGGGCTGATATTCATCCATTAGTTGATACATTAGCACAGTCTATAGCTGATATGTTGGTGGAGAATTCGATAGCACAGTTAGGAGCATCAGATCAGAAAGCTAACTCCAACAGCCAACTGTTGAGTTGTACAAAATGTCAGGTGTGATGAAAATGCAAGCTTCACCTCATTACCACCAATCTGATGGTTTGGTAGAATGGGTGATACAAACTAGCAAGTGAACACTTGTGGAATTTTTAATTTTCACAGAGCCAACTTGGATTAACACTTGCCATACATGATGATGTATATAGCAACAGAATAAGGATTTACAGTTCATCAAACATGCTTATGTTTAGGTGGGAAATACTCCTTCCTGTTGATGTGATGTATGTTCCTCCCCCACAAGAAGATATCCCTCAATTTCCACAGGAATATGTTCAGTAGCTGTGGTCTATGTTGAGGGATGTATACAAGTTTCCTTGCCAATAACAAAAAAGATCATTTGACGGGATAGAAGAAGTGTTATGGTAAAAGAATGGATGTTCCAGTGTGAGTAGTCCTCAAGCCTGGTCCATACCTGATACTCCTACAAGTTTATCTATTAATATATGAGTTGCAGTTTAAGTGAATCACATGGAGCATACCAACAAAGTGTTTCTGTATGCTACAGACAAGCCTATTGGCTTAAACAGGAGTCTGAAGGTGGGACAATGAATCAGAGGAGGACAAGGATTCTCTATCGAGTCATATCAACTTAACTAACAAAGGAGTAGGAACTGAAGAGATTTGCCTGGTGTCCCATGGTGAATACGATCATAAGCATATGGGCCCAACTCCTGTTGGGGGCAATCAAACATTTGCCCGAATTTTAAGTTACAAGAGAAAGTGCTTGATTTTGTATAACATCACTAATCAATTTATTTATACATAGTGTAATATGCACTAACATGATTTTCATCCTGAATATGTGAAAATGATGGGAAACAAACATCAGACATGGGTTACTGAATACAACTATTAAACTGAATATCAAACACTCAGGTAAAAAAAGCATCTCGCCCCTTTCTCCTAACGAAGTTTCGATAATTTTGTGAATGAAATATTCAATAGCCTTATTAGCATAAGCTTGTTCAATGTTTATAATAGCAATACTGTTCAAACAATCTAGTCCCATAGTTGTGCAGAAGTAGGTCTTCATGCATTGCAATTCACCAAAGGACCTTTCCACTGAGCATGAAGTGACTCGAATTAATGCCAAGGTGGTCACTATCTCATAAAGCATAAGTAGTAATTCATTTAGTCCACCCTGAAATATATTGTGGACGACATCTGCTGCAGTCTTCAGCCAAGGGCTCAAATGTTCAGCGATGGAGTTTACAAAGATGTTCTTCTCGACTTCGAGAAGGTCTTTGTCAATGTTATAAAAACCTGATACTATTTCGAAGCTATAATCTGTAGGTGAGTCATTCAGCACAATGTCCCCCAAGGCACACAAAATATCTTGGTCGTTATTTTCGAAGTGTGATTTCATTTCACAGAATACTTTGTCGAGACTTTGATAGTATGTATTGATAGGGTATTGTTCTTTTGGGGTTTGTAAATGTGCAGTATCAGTTGATTCACCGAAGAGCACTTGCAAGTTGCAGGATGGTTTACTTATTGGCGCTCCTGCCTCCATGAATGTGAATCGAGTCCCTTCAATTCATTCTTTTATCTTATCAGCAAAAACCGTGCTGTAATCCACAATCGTTCGAAGTTATCCTCGTCCTGACAGTCACTGAGGGTTTGATGGTGAGGTCCACGTTTCTCCTGACAGTGATAACGTCCATGCTCTTTCCTTGTAAATAATTACTAAGTCTGCTGGTATTTAACAATATCACCTTCAGAAGGAGAAATTCAAACACGAATTCAAAATCACAAACAGTATTCAGAAATGCAGTACTGTCAACATACATCTTAGCATCATTGCCATCCAATAAGATGAGGAGAGCTTTGATAATTTTTGACTTATGCTCAGTGATGGCTTTCACTGCGTCCCATCTCGTTAGATTAAGGATTTTAGTGTAAGAACGTTGTGGTCATCATTTGCCTCAATATCCTTAAACAGAGAATAATGTTTTGAACTCGCTTCCAAGAAATTATAAAGGCTTTGGATTGTTCCAAGCGTGTTTGTAAGTGGCGCTATCTCACTTATAGTATCCTGCAGTGCGATATTGAGGAGATGACTATAAAATGCATATATATTCCTCACAGTGAGAACTCTTTCATTCCAGCCGCAACTCCTTTGCAGACACTGCTCATTTTAGGCACTCCATCGAAAGACTCACTGACAGTGTCCTCCAACTTCAGGCCAAATCCAATGATAACCAATTTCACGAGCTCATATAACACTTTCCCCATAGTTGATGCTGTCAAGAAAAAATCCAATAAATGTCTCTTTTGCTTTAACCTCCAAAACGTATGTCAGACAAAGTGCCACTTGCTCTATTTGGTTGATATCCGAAGTTTCTTCCATGATTATTTCGAACTTTCTGCTTATCACAGATGATCTGCTCCACAAATATATTGGATACAATTTCTAATATCTCGTTCTGGGTGGATGGCAATGTCCATTGAGCATGTGCCTCAAGTTGAGTTTCTAATTTTTCCTTGAGCCACAGGAGGTCCTTGCACCTGAGGTACAATAATTCCAGGAAATTGCCTCTATTGATATGAGACATTTCCTCGATGTTTGTTCTATCCTCCTTATGTTTTCTTATTGCAATATTTGTGCAGTAAAGATCAGGCACTTGATGATTATATGTAAATACTCGCGATTCTGCAGGATCTGCTGTTTATGAGCTGCATACAACTGATGCAACACAGAAGCCTGGCATTTTGCATTGATCTTCGAACTAATATACTTCGCCATTGTTTTCTTGTGATTAACACTTCTCGAATACTTTTTGAGTCTGTGAGTCTTATTCCAATTTTCGAATGTGAATGAGCTATCCACATGAACCTCCTGCAGGGAAAGCACACACGCTGACGTTTACCCCACCAAAGCTAATCAAGAGGTGTGTTTAATACGATTGGGGATTGAAATCCCTGTAAGAGGTTTTTCTCCAGAACTTCTTTGGATTATGCTTCTTTAGAACTGGTTGCTTTGGTGTAGTTGAGTGGATGGTAAACTATTGGTTTGGGCAGAGTATTCTGTTAACTCCTATACTACGACTAATAGAGGTTCATAACTTTCGTCAGCATATTCCAGATTTCGACACTTTACGTTCCCAATAACTCTTTCAGCACGGGCTCGGTCCCTGGGACCAACCTCGTAACCATTTTGTGCTTGTTATAATTTTCATGCTATAACTTTTAAACTAGTAAGCAAATGTTAACGAAATTTGGCATATTATCAGTAAAGATTATAATGCTTTCATAATTAAAATATAATTTTTTTCATTAAGTCTTAAAGTTTGTAAAGCAATGTTTTTTCGTGCCTTCTTTTTTATTTTCGCATGTTGTCTGTCTAACATGCAAAGTAATTTTCATTTGAAGATTTAAAATACTTTTATGCATCAGAAAATTTTCAAATTTCACATGCGAAATCTTTATAATGTCCAGATAGTTATCAAATATTTCTTAAGAAAAACTTTATATTTTATCCGTTATTTTCAGTAATTAATCTCAGTACGGGTAAGGTAGATTTGACCGATCTCGTAATCACCATAAAAATTAGGAAATAAATATAAATTATGCCTCTTTCATTCTAGAATGAACATAAATTATAACACGAAAGCATAAATGTTTAGATGAAATAGCTTAAACCTCATAGTATTATACATTTATATATATATTGTTGCGTCAGCGAGATCACGTGACTATTTTGACGCCACCTATTTTCTTGAAGTATCTTGTTCCTTCGTGAATGCCCTAGCATTTACTAGATAGGGTAGTCTGGTATATATATAAGAGGGTGACAACGTGACGGAATAATAATGTGTGTGTAGGTAATGAGTAATTGAAATTCAACAATACGTCTCTCTCTGACCGCAGGTTAACGTTCGTTCGTTATAGTGTTTGTTTTAGCGCGAATATTGAAATTAAGTGTATCGTAAAGTTACATTCGGAAAGAATAGACCAGTTTTTTTAAGTAAAGACTTGTGTCGTTAAAGTTTCGTCGGAACGAAGTTACGGAAAAATCAATTATCAAACGGAGACGTAACAATACTTTTTATTAATTTTATCCTTTATACCCTTTATAAGCCAACCAAGTTTTAAACATGCAGCCACCACTTTTTCATATGGAACTTATCTATCTTGAAGGTATAAAATTTATTTTAAAAGAAATTCCAAATTTGTTCAGTATCTCCAATTAATTCAGTTACCCAATAAATAACAACTAATTTTTGTCACACCCCTTAATAGTTTGTTGTTTTTAAAATATGTAGCCAAAATCTAATTAGTTTCACATGCAACAAACATTAAGCCTAATTGAGCAATGATCACTTGCACCCAGATGTTCAATCTTCAACCTATCGACCATTTCTGTATCAGAAGTAAATAATAAATCTAAAATAGCATTATTCCAGTACCTTCCCTGAACAATTGGTGAAGAACACCATCCTGAATAGTTTCTACAAACTTGTTTTCTTCATGGTTTGACTTCCAATTCATATTCTTGAAATTATAGTTCCCCCATAATTATGACTATGTATCCTTCTGCCTTGAGATTGTAAAGTTTTTAATAATTTTGCTTGAGCAATTTTTTGAAACTTGGAAATTTTTAGAGCTACAGTTTAAAGTGTTTTAATAACTTTAATTCTTAACACTATGTGAAACCAAAAGCTACGGTTAGGATACCAATTTGATTTCTAACTTATTAATACTATTAGGATATTGGTCAGAGAGCTGATTCTTCAGTGCTTTATTATTCCAGACAAACACTTTATAAATGAAATTTAAAGTATTTGCTTAGAATAAGGTCTGATGATTTCCTTTTAAATTTAACGAAACACCAAACTGATTATAACAATATAAAACAATGTAAACATGAACAAGACCCACTATAAAATATAATACAAGGCATAACACTAATTTCATGTTTGAAATTATATTTAATTTTATCTAAATCTGATAAATGATTATCATATTTTTTACTAGGTTATATACTGTATTTCTTGTTTTGTAAGTACATATTTTATTTAGTGTTATAATAACCACTAAAATGTGCATATTAGAAACTTATTAGACTAGGTATGAAAATATAAATTAAATAGAAAATTGAGTAAAAATAACTCTCACACGAGCTGTATGCACGTTACGTAATTTACTGTTACTGTAACTTGAACTATGTGTTCACTGGGCATTTTCTCGTTTGGATGCGATATCTTACCTCTGTCACATAATATCTTTTCGCGACTTGTACTGCCCTCTATATGCGCAAATGTTCTCTCACCACTGGCCTTGATACTCTCACGACACAACTCCTAGCACAGCTGATCTCGAGATTGAGAAACAAAAAAAGAAGAGACACCAGAAGTGGGGAGGAAGTGTGAGAAGAGGTACGAATATTTTAGAAGTACACTTTCAGTGTAGAAATTCACATGTCGTCCTCCATGCCCTTAGTGGGTCTGGCATGGGCAGGTGATTAGGGCATTTGACACACAATCTGCTGGTCGCGAGTTTGAATCCCTGTCTCACCAAACATGCTTGCCCTTTCAGCTTTAGGGGCATTATAATGTGATGGCCAATCCCACTATCCCTTGGTAACAGAGTAGCCCAAGAGTTGGCGGTGGGTGATTATGACTAGTTGCCTTTTCTATGATTTTTAACTGCTAAATTAAGGACGGCTAGCGTAAATAGCCTTCGTGTAGTTATGCACAAAATTCATAACAAACCGTGCTCTTTCACTTTCTCTCTTTGAACCCATGTCATCCTGTTCCATTATATCATCTCTCCTTAAAGACCTTTTTCCTCCTCCTTTTGACACGTGAACGTCGACGTTTAGATTTGTTTGTTCTCGATGCTTCTCGCACATTACATCACAGGAGCTATGTCACTCTCTTACCAGATTGGTCTCTTCCGCCCAGTGACACGTGAAGGTGATTTTGCCTTTACTACCATTTCTCTCCCTTCCATTTATCATAATTCTGATCCAGATCACCTCTTATGTTCTTTCCAGGCTATCTGCTGTTACATGGCTCGTACTGCTCCTTCCTGTGGTTCTTGCTCTTATTTGTTCATTCGTTGGAATCCTTCCCTTTCCCGTGATATTTCTCCTATTACCCTTACGGGTTGGATTCACCACCTTATTCACCTGGTTTATTCTTCTCTTCTTCTGTTTATTGGCGTCTATTCCAAGCCTCCTCCCATCAAATCCATTACCTTACCATGTCCCTAGCTGCCAAATTTCATTCTTCATTAGAGGATGTAGTTAATGCCAGTAAATATCCATTTTCTATTAAGTATGACGTTTCTTATATAGTTTAAAAAGTATCTGATCTTGGTAATAGATGATGACCATTTGAAAAACCTGCCAAGTGGTAAGATTGTCGATATCTTATACTTTATTAACAAAACAAGAAACTAACTGAACGTGTATTTTATTGCACTGGAGGAGGCTGTTTGGTTCATGAAAATAATCATGCTTTGAGCAGCGAATTTCTCTTCTAATATACAAAGTGTCCCAAAACTGTTAGAGTTCCAAGCCATAAAGATAAATGCCAAAAACCTAATTAAATATCAATGCTGCAGGAGGTTGGGGATTTACAGCAATTGGACTTTGACATGCTCAGCAGGAGGAAGGTTTCTTTTTTAAGGAATACCACCCATGGGTTTCAGAAATTCTTCGAAATATGAGGAAAGAATGGGACATGTAAACTTTCTTAAAATATAGAGCTAGCAAACAGCAAGGCTTCCATCTTGTAATATATTTACATTGCTTTAAAAATGAAGAAAATAACGAAATTATTATGTATGTCTCAACAAATAGTAACTAAGTGATATTATTAGGAAGGCAATGACTTATGATTACATTTCTTTGTGAATATCGTACAATCATACTGATAAACAGAATAAACTGAAATTTGTCGAAAGATTGGTGTTTTATTTCGAGAGTATCACAAAAGGTTTTCACGTTTTATATTGTATTTATTACAAGAATTGAAGAAATATGTTTATGAACAGATGAAAGAAGCAGAAGAAAAAACTGACAATTTTGATTCAGGTAGCACCTAACAGATAACTGTTATTGCTGATGGCGGCTGAATTACCCACAGCTGCGCTCTCTGTTAATACTATATCAGCAGAAGTGGATGTCATTATTGGACATAAAATCAAGTAAATTCGATTTTTAGAAATACGAAACACGTACTGTTGGAATTAAGTATCAGATATATAAACGGGAAAGACTACAAAGTACAAATGTTTGCTGTAGATCCAAACATTATTACAAAGTGGTTTTGCAAAAGTGAATTGTACATGGTGATAGAGATTCAAAAGTGATGAAGTTAATAATTGAAATGATACTATATGGAAGGGAAGTACAAAAAACTGAGTGAGACAACACACAAGCATTACATAAAATCGCTTCCATAAATGCAGAATTTGCTAGATACCCCTCAAAAGACAGGATTCTCCGATGAAAAACATGCTGCAATGGGAGCAACATCGTATAATGCAGAAAATGGACAAAATATTCAAACCCTATAAAAAAACTTAAACATGACTAACCATGTACTTGGAAACCATTCAAAGTGTAACGAATGTTTTTGTTCAAATGCTGGACTGAAAAAACAACAACTAAAAACAAAGGCAATTTGCTTAAGTATCTTATGATCAGAATTAGCTCATCATTTGAAATTATAATTGGGAAATAACAACATTGGCTTTTCAATGGATACAAGCAATGCTGCAAAGTGTTATATAGATATTGTTACAAAGTTTATGGGGATAGGAGCAGATAAACAGGGCAAAAATGGGATCATATGATCACGGATGCTGTGGTGCTGGTTTAACCTACCAGCTCGACGAAAAATAACATACTCGGATGTAGAAATCTTGTACCAACGTTAGCACTGAAAAACATATATTGTCAGGTTAAATACACAAATAGTAAAAGCTAGAAGGGCATTGATAAAACCACGATTCAAGATAAATAGAAGATCAAAAAAATCCTCATTTACGTGAGATAACTAACAACGCTGAATATTGTCCTCATGCACAAAAGCCTGACATACTAGAAATAGACAGAACTATATGGTAAATAGTTGTTTTATTTAAAACTATAAATAAATGTATATTGGGATTCAATATAACTCCAACTTGTATTGAAGGAGTTGGAAGTTGAAAAAAAGAAAAGAAATATAGCAAGTTACATATGGACAAAGAGAAAACACAGGATGTGATGAAGAAAGAAGGAAGGGGTTTACATCAGCTTATTTTGGAGAAGTGTGAAAAATGTGTGAAACACCTTCCTGTGCATATTAGCTAAAGCAACTACAGGGTGGTCCAAAAGTATCTTTTATATTTTAAAATTTAATAATCAAATAACTAAATAAATTCAACTATGCAATTTTTAACAATTTTAAGCCTAACTCAAACAGTTTGTATTTTCATCT
Organism: Limulus polyphemus; assembly: GCF_000517525.1. Taxonomy (NCBI): domain Eukaryota; kingdom Metazoa; phylum Arthropoda; class Merostomata; order Xiphosura; family Limulidae; genus Limulus; species Limulus polyphemus. The sequence goes on from NW_013673440.1 coordinate 11,362, forward strand.
TTCTTTTCTCATCAGTGAGTAGTATTACTCTGTAAAACGGTAACCATGCAAGAAAAGGTTCAATGCATCATTTGGCTTGCAAGGTGTGCCAGTCCCGTGGCCTCCGCGTTCACCAGACATCACTCCACTAGACTTCTTTCTTTGAAGGTATGTTAAGGACATCGTGTATTGTACATCTATAGCAAACATCATGGAGCTAAAAACCAGGATAACAGATGTCATCGCCACTGTAACTGTGGACATGTAACAGCGAATATGGACTGAAATCAAATAACGGTTGCACGTGCAAACGTACAAGACTACTGACTTATCAATAAAAACTGTTTGAATTAGGCTACAAGATGTCGAAAACTGTATGTTTTTTATTTAGAATTAAATAAAAGATATAGACAATATTAAGAATGCCTGAATATTACACCACAAATGATAGCAATTACAGTATACAAGAGCAAGGACACTAGGACCCCTTCATGTTTACTTTTAGCAAGGCAGTATGTATTGTCTCATTTGTGAATAAGCAATATTCCTAGAATTGCCAAAAGGGTTCCACAAGGATCTCACTGTATTGTTAACACATTTTTTAAACCATTCATGAACGAAATCGCTTGTGTTTCCATAAATTTGTTGTTTACTGAACCCCTAAAAAATGTAAGTCACACAAAATATTGAAACAAAAATACTATCAATAAAAAAGTTGATTTCACTAATTACTGTTAGAAATTCCTATTTATTTTACATAAAACACGAGTGATTTCAACAATTAGTTTTGTTAATTCTTTGCAATGGGTGCTGTAATAGGCAAAAACATAAAACTATTCAATATTATAAAATAGGTGGATCCCAAATGCTAGTGAATTGTATTTAAACAAGTCAGTGATTTGAGGGTTAATATGTCACCTTAATATTTAATATAGAATACCATTAAAGTGATTTTAGTATACTCACAGGGGTGGTAATCTCAAAGTTAAACATAGAACATGGCACTTGCTCTCTGGAAACACTAGAGGATCCAAGATCTAACTTGTCACAGGTGGTTTTGTTTGTATTCGTGCATGCAAAGCTACTCAAGGTATATCTATGTTAGCTGTCCCTAATATTGACCTGAGAGACTCTAGAAAGGCAGCTAATCAACAGCGTCCACCATCAACTCTTGACTGACCAAATAGTGGGATTTGACCATCACCTTTATAATGCAACAATAGCATAAAAATGCAGAGTGTTGTCTTTTTCAGATGAGGTAACTGGATGGGAATATTGGACTTGCAATTTCATAGTCTTCATTGGACCACACAGGAGAATTGAAAGAAGCAAGACGCGAAATCGAAATAAAATAAAATGTTTTAGTTAAAAGGAAAAAGACAAACAGCAGATCAAAACAGCGGTGAATTATTGTGTTGCCAAACAAGGACAATTAAAATAAAATGAAATAAACTGTATTTTGAATCAGTATAGTTTATAACAAACTTAACAAGAAAATGAAATGAAGTTAAAATGAAAAGTACACGATCACCATATAGATATGAGTATAGCAGAACTTGGACTGGACTTTGTCATTGAGTCCTGGCGTTCTCAAACACGAAATAAACTGTTCTTCTCAGAGGTCAAAATTAATATTTTGTGAAAGTGCCAAAACTGAGACAGTCCAGTAAGTTAATGTGGTTGCCACTAATAGGAATGGTGGTGAATATAATAATAGAATGCTATGCAAAAAGCCCTGACATGACCTGGTGGTTAGATCATTCAACTCACGGGATTACATGTTCAAATCCTCATTACCGAACATGCTCGCTCTTTTAGCCTTGTGATGGTCAATCCCATTATTCGTTGGTAAAACAGTAGCCCAAGAGTTAATGGTGAGTAATGTTGACTAGCTGCCTTCCCACTGCTAAATTATGAATGGTTAGCACAGATAGCCCTCGAGCCGCTTTGTGCAAATTAAAAACAAACCAAACCAAAGATATGCAAACAATGATGATTTTAAAATAAATGGCAATGTCATCAGACAGATTGCTTGATTTAGCTGTTTTAAATACAGCAGTGCTATTTGGCCAGATAGCAGATGACGAAAATATATTGTTAATTTAGACATATCCATCATTGTTGATGAATTATACATTGTTCAGTCTGAAGGACTTGCCTTTATCCAGAGGCTGCAATAAGAGAAGAGTTAAGAATTGTGTTTAACTTTGATAAATTTCCCATTGCCCATTGTGTAAGACAACATTGGCCACTATGTTTGCATTATCTTAATAAGCTATCTCCCAAGAACATTCACCATTTAATATTATGGCCCCCTAAACATTCGCTAAATTTAGGGTACTGGAAATTGGCGTTGCATTCATAATAACCATTCTCTTTGTAGTTGACGAATCATAAATCAGGCATCAGAACGCGAAAATATCATGAGGTAGATAAGTTCTTTGTACAGACAGTCTGCAGAAAATAG
>NW_013673440.1:14718-17482 GCF_000517525.1 Limulus polyphemus
ATCTCTTCTAGTTACGACTTTTGTATTTGGTTGGTGCTTAATGTAGGTTGCTAAGCCTTTAGAAATTGTGCAGGTGGAGGATATGAAAGAAAATAATTTTTAAAGGTTTTATATATATATACACATTTGAATAACTAAAAATCATAAATTATCAAGCTTAGTAACTAAGATGTATTCTAATCTAAAAATATTAAATTTCGAGCAGACTAAAGGCACACCTCCTTAAAATATTGGTTCAAAAAAATTAATGGTGTCCAAACCAGTTAAAATGGCTGAGAAAGCCACTAAAGGGACATTCTGAGCTTCCGATTGGTTGTTCATGTCATTTATACAAGTAAGTGTATTTGAGGGAGAGTGTCCAAAAATGGAAAGAGATGGGCAGGGTGCCAGTGTGTTTGATTTATTTCATGAACATAGAACAATAAATAAAGAAGTAAAGCAAACAATTATCTCTTCTAGTTACGACCTTTGAACTCGGTTGCTGCTTCGTAGGTTGCTAAGCCTTTAAAAATTGTGCATGTGGAGGATATGAACAACATTTTTTTAGGTTTCATATATACATTTGAATAATCAAATAGAAAAGATAAGACGTTCTTATTTTAAATTATCGCCTGTGAATATCAGAAATTTGAGTTTCTAATTCGTACGCAACTATAGACTTAATATTTTGACTTCACAAACATCTAATTTGAACCAGTGCTGCATTCAACATTCCACGTGACACAACAAAAATGATGTTTATCTGTATTTTTAATATTTACATTTGAATTACGAAATTGAGTAATGTATAGTACTAAAATTTGAATTATAATCTATGGTGTGATACAAAACTTATTGACAAAAAATTCATGAAATAGTAGTTCAATAAAATTTTAAATACGAGTCAACAAACGAGATGACATGTGATCGTCACATTATAACGCCCCCATAGCTGAAAGGGCGAGCATGTTTGGTGGGACAGGGATTCAAACTCGCGACCCGCAGATTGCAAGTCGAGCGCCCTAACTACCTGGCCATGCCATGCCCAAATACCTTGAGTCATACTTCATGATCATAACTGAATGTTATGACCCACCTTTAATAACAACCCTTTGCTTTCTTCCATCCAGCCAATTTTTATCCAGTGACCCACCTACAGAGATTTTCGTTTAGTGAAACAATTTAGACGATCCGATAAAATTTTAAACTTTCTTAAATGACTTGAAAAAGCATCTTTAATCAGACTTTCAAAAACTTTACCCACTACTGATGTAAAACTAGTAGGCATATAATTCCTGAGACAATTTTTGTGTCTCCCTTGAAAAGAGGAGTAATGTTAGCCAATTTCAAGTCTTCCTGTAATTTAAATATTACAAATATAGTTTTCAATAATACTTACTAAAAAGTATGAATTATATATAAATATTGCCACGGTTTATATCTCTAACTTAAGGAGAGGCCGCTTTCCTTGTTAAGATGGCTGAATATACTGCTGCTGAGAACGAGACTAAAGATTTTTGTGAACAAGGAAGTAAATGTCAGCCTGTTGAGTTAGGTTTTATCGAACAATCGGAATCATCGTATTTAACTAGTCGATTTTTTCCTAGTAAAATTGGAGGAAAACCAGCATGGTTAAGTATGACTGATATTCCCTCATCTTCGATGTTGAGATGTAACGTATGCAATGAACCATCTGTATTTTTACAGCAGGTATACGCTCCAGTGAATGGAAAAGAAACTACATTTCACCGTACAATATTTATATTCTTTTGCAAAAGCCCGAAATGTTGTTCGAAAAACAGCAATCTGAATTTCAAGGTATTTCGTTGCCAACTTCCTCGTAAAAACAAATTCTATGATTATAATCCACCAAATGAAACAAACGAAAATGTGGAGAAGTGGTCTGTGGACAAATTTCAGATTGTTTGTGATGTTTGTGGCTGTTTAGGAGACAAACGATGTGGACGTTGTCATAAGAAGAATTACTGTAGTAAAGAACATCAAGTTCTTGATTGGAAATCTGGACATAGAGAAAATTGTGGTTTGCAAGAAAGTCAGTCTGCTAAATTAAGTTATAAATATAAGCTTAACTGTTTTTATATGCTTATTTATTTATGTTATGTGGTAAAAAATTAGTAGCATAAGATCTTATTAATTAGTTTTTTCTTGAAGAACAGGTTTATTTCTACCATTTGCAGTAAAGACGTAATCATGTCCTGTACTGTAGGATTGAAGCTCTAGAATACCAATTACATTACAATTAAGAACAGAGCTACAGCCTTTATAAATCATTGTTTATGTATAACTAGCTGAGTTACCCAGCATTGCATGGTGAAAATTTAGATTTGAAATGTATAGATCAGTATTTTTTCAACAAATAATTCAGTAAGTAGACAAAAGCTGTGATGCAAGAAATAAAAGAGCATTTAATCAAACAAAGCTTTATTTGAAATTAGATCGTGTTTGAGCTTGTCATGTTGCTCCTCTGTTTCTTGCTCTCTGTAAGTTATCTGTCTTAATTTTTGTGCTTGAACTCTGGCTTTGTGCTGTTCAATAGTTTCTTGCTGTATTTTGAGTAGCCTGCCTTTCAGCTTGAGCTCAAAGTCTAACTTTACGTTGTTCCAAAGTTCTCTTCCTGTATTTGAGCAGCCTGTCTTGCAGCTTGTGCTTGAAGTCTTTGATTGCGTTCTTCTTCTGTTTCAGCTGCTCTTTGTGCTTGCATTCTTTCAGCGTCTGAAGACTTTCCATAGAAAGGGCGTTTCTTGGGTGGCACAATCACCTGTAT
>NW_013673440.1:17616-23242 GCF_000517525.1 Limulus polyphemus
AATTGTCAATTTCATCATTAAATACTACACCAAATACAAAATAAGTAGCACCATTAAATTTCTTGTCAAAACTGGTTATTATGAAGTTATTTTTAAGTTCAACCATTTGGTTTCCTATAGCAAACAAATAAACAAACTTCATCTTTTATATATATAGATATGTTAATAATAATAGAAACTGCTATTTTATTGAAGTTTCTTGTAACATTTAATTGCTGGATAAGGCTGGCCAAACTGACAAAAATGTTTGGATTGAGGAAGAACTTGGAAGATTTAGTTAATTATAAATCATGAGTAAGATTATGTTTGAATACTAAAACATGCAAATTATATAGGAAGGGTACAAACAGGTAGATAACATTTACTTGTGTAAGAGAAGTGTTGGTGTTGTAGAGAGATTAGAGATCTTTGGTGTGATTCTTGAGAAAAGCCAGATGATTACTTCTGACTACCTGGTTGTATTGGGTTGAAGTACACTGGCATTGATATCTGTGTATAGAAAATTTGAGCTTAAGAATGAGGAGATTGTTATTACTTTGTGCTGTGCTGAAGAATGAGGGGGTTGTTATTACTTTGTATTGGATTTATTTGTTTAAATTTTATTGGGTTTGGATTAGCTACCTCTAAAATGTTCATATGATTTATATAAAAGTTAGATTAGAAATGGTGACTTGAATTTTTAAGATTGTAAGTTTAGGAAGCCTAGACCATGTTTTTTATACAGAATGTCTTTTATAGTTGTTTACTTGTAAAATAGTTTGCTTAATAGTGTGGTTTGTGATGATAGCTTTGTTTCTGTCAAGTTTTGGTGAATCAGTGTGTTTATGGATGTAACTATGACATTTAGCTGGATTATTGTGTGGGGGATCCAAGGTGACCTTGTTAGGCTTGATAATAGTGCTTATGTTCTTCATGGGAACAGTGACAGTGGGTAGTAAAATCTAGAAGTACCTGGAAAAAATTGAGGAGCTTAATTACCCTAATGTATATTTATGTATGAACAATGCTGAGTTATTGCATTCAATTGGGTGATTAGTTTTACATGAATTACATGTTAAAAACAGTCTGTAAAAGAGGCTTATACCATATTTTATTAGTGAGCTCCTTATTTTTATGTGCAAAATTCTTACCTGGTAAATGCAAATTTTAAAAAATCAGGCTTACCATTTTATTTGATATAACTGTTACATATGACTTAACCTATTTCCTCCTGATTCATCTGTGCCTAGTTTCTTTTGGTCAGTACATATCGCAACATTGTTTGTATTATTAGTCATAGCATAGCTCAGCATATTTTCTATAGGGCAATTCATTTTTTGCATTACTTCTGTTGGTCAGTTCATGCTTTTTTAATATCTACCAATAGGACTTTTACTGGTGATTGTTGTTTAGAAGTAACCCATTTATTCTTTTTTAAGAACCAAAAGTTCATTGGAAATTAAGCATGTGTGTTATATAATATTTATATATATATATTCTGATATGTTACATTTAAAAGTTTTTCTTTAAATCATTAAGATTTACTTATTGTAACACTTTATAAACTAGCAAATATACTTAGTAATTTTTTCTTTTTTCAGAATTATGTGACTTTTTACCAAGAGAAATGCCTTTGAAACCTAAGAATTATGTGATAATTGTAGCAAATTTTACAATTATATTTCAAATATTTGATTTGACCCTCATGATTAATTTTGAATGTTAATTTCATGATTTATGATGGAATCTTTGCACATATGATTCAATATCCATAATCTTGTTCATGTTCTATCTTGTTTACTGTAACGGCCAGCACCCTCAGGGCTAATTGTTTGAGTTTCAATTATACTGTCGATTACACCAAATTTATTTAGTTGATGATTGCAGTGGCGAGTGGAGCTCACAAGTCCCTAACTTGAGGTAATTTACAGTTAGAATAAAGAAACTGTAAATACATTGATTGAAGCTTAAGAGTCTGAAAATTCTACTTACAACAAGATGTTAGTTGGCAAGGTGCACCTTTGCAGATTGGATACTTTCAACATCATCTTGGAGCAACTGCTGATGTTCATGAGCAGTTAGCAAAAACTCGTCAGGAGACTGATTTTCTGCCTCAAATATGAGTTTTTAAACAGAGTTTTCCTTCATGTTCCTACAAATTCCCAAATAGTATGCAGCACTACCCACAAGTAGTTCTCACACCTTATTGGTTAATTCTTATAAAGCATTGGACTGTTCCAAAACTATAACCAAATCTGTCAAGTGATTGGTTACCGTTATGGCGAGTTAGCCGGTTGCCTTCTCACTTGTGATAGTACACTAGCGTCATGTAAGGAATATATCATCAAAGTGCCACTTTTGCGTGTTAACATCAACTTTTTCCTAACCTCCACAGTACTAATCACTAGTCAATCACTAGTGCATCTAGTACATTGGTAGGCAAGAGCTTCATTTTTTATAACTCTTTTGTAACTTGTGATTCTCAATACTTCTACTCTCTAGCTTTCTTCACCTAGCATATTTTAAACTCGAACTCTTAAAAACCTCTTGCTGGCAATCTAGGTTACTTATACTTCATTAATTTATCGATCTAGTTTCTAACAATAGCCTCATTTCTTAAACTATTTTTTATATACACATGTATTAAATTTTACATTCTTATATTTTGTTTTTGCTCTCTCAAGAAAAATGTCATAAACTTGGAAATTACCATGAAGCAATTGCATGAATTCCTCAAAATCCTCAATTGCTTCACTCCTCCTTTAAGAATTCTCTTATTTCTTGTAAGAAAATTCTCACCATCCAACTATTTCACTTCCAACTCTCTCCCTACTTCAATCAATGTTTACAACAACAATATATTTAGATTCTACTTCTACTGATTATATACGTTTACATGAAATATATATATGAAATACACATAAAATTATATATGGATAATATATTATACACATAGAGTTATCAAAATATGATTATAATACATACACATTTTCAGTATTATGGGCACATTTAAAAGTATCAAAAGGTATTCCAATCACTGTTCACAATCCACTCATATAGAGCACAAGCCTTCCAATATGCACAAGGATACTGGTGATAAGCACAATATAGTCTTCCAGCACTAGCACAATCCAAATGTCTATATGCTGGACATCCAAAACCTTCTAGATTCACACGTGGAATACCAAACTTTCTATTTAGTGTTCATGCCTTTTCTTTTCCCTTTGTATAAAGTTTGTCATATTCTTCATAAAATTCATGTCTTACTTCGAACAGAGTTGCTAAGGTGTATTCCCCATCTGTCCAGCAGATGCTGTGCAGATATGTTGTACACCAGTTCACATGCCTCTGGTGGGCATCACTTAAAGTATCTTCTGGAAACGGCAGATGGAAACAGTGGACATCAGTCCATCCGGAACAACAATCCTTGATGACTAATTCTTTGATCCAGTAGTGTCCACATACTCTGAACCCTTCTGTTTTGATGATGGCAGTCTTCTTTCCTCTCTTCCTGTGGTCACAGCATACAATTACTAATTGTTTCTCATGAAGACCAGTTTGTTTTATAACACGTTCTGTTCTGTTCTAAGGTGTATTCCCCATCTGTCCAGCAGATGCTGTGCAGATATGTTGTACACCAGTTCACATGCCTCTGGTGGGCATCACTTAAAGTATCTTCTGGAAACGGCAGATGGAAACAGTGGACATCAGTCGATCCGGAACAACAATCCTTGATGGCTAATTCTTTGATCCAGTAGTGTCCACATACTCTGAACCCTTCTGTTTTGATGATGGCAGTCTTCTTTCCTCTCTTCCTGTGGTCACAGCATACAATTACTAATTGTTTCTCATGAAGACCAGTTTGTTTTATAACACGTTCTGTTCTCATTCGATCACACGCACGTGTACTCACTTACACACCTCATAACCCGTGCACTTACTCGCACACTTCACACTTGTTACTCTGTTGTAGATAGGTCGTTTCTGTCTGTCTTGGTGCTTGTTTTATTATCTCCTCATTTCATTTCTTTTACTGGATTCCTCTTGATTGGTACTTCTGTGTCATTTGTCTCTTACTAATTAATTTTGCCTAACAATTTTGACTATTGCTGATTTTACAATCATGCTAACCTCATTAGTTGATAAAGTCATGTTAATTTGGTATTCATCTACACAATCAAGCAATGTCCTGATTAGATGGGGCCTAATTGTTTAACTCAACTACTTCAGTAGTCTCTGAATACTCAGACAATCTTGATTGGTACTTCTATGCCATTTGTCTCTTACTAATTAATTTTGCCTAACAATTTTGACTGTTGCTGATTTTACAATCATGCTAACCTCATTAGTTGATAAAGTCATGTTAATTTGGTATTCATCTACACAATCAAGCTATGTCCTGATTAGATGGGGCCTAATCATTTAACTCGACTACTTCAGTAGTCTCTGAATACTCAGACAATCTTTTATTGTTCGGTCTTGCTCTTTTATTCCTTTTAAACTTACACAGCCCATCTAATGTTAATAACTTTACTGGAGCCAATTTGTCTTGTTTAATATATAACATTATGCTTACTAGTACCACTACTAAGCATAAGGTTACCAACACTGAATTAAATACTTTCCACTTATCTAACCTTTGTCCTTCAGCTGTAGCTCATAAGCGATCTACATGCTGTTGGAATTCCTTAATACTTAATCCTGATTTTCTAGGAGATAAATGTTTAGTGTCTTTTAGTATGTCTGTTAACTATCACAACATGGGGTCAGTTAATTTGACTGAGTCATGTGACCTTTTGTACTTGTGTAAAGTCCTTATAAATTAATACTTATAACTCTCAATATATTGGGTATATCTTCACAAAATTTGGCAGTCTTTCAGTTAATATTACAAGTCTTTCACATACAAAAACTCATATTTCTTAGTGAAGTATTTTTAATTAAATAAAATAAAGATTTGTCCATGAATATATTGAGTATTTGTTTTGAATAGTCCGTGTGCAAATTAATTTTCATGTGAAAATTAAAAATACTTTTTTGTCATCTTAAAAAATCTCAAATTTCCTTTGTGTAATTCTTAAAACCCCCTAAATGCATTTCAAACGTTTTTTTTTCACTAAATCCTTATAGTTTATTTCTTATTTTCTGTACCTTATCTCAAAATGGGGTGGGTCAATTCGACCGACCTTGTAACCAAAAAAAGAAAAATTTAAATAAACCTAAATTAACCTTTTTTTCTTTCTAGAATGACTTCAAATTGTAACATGAAACTACATTCGTTTGTCCTAAGTAGCTCTAAGTTTGTAACATTATACATCTATTTATAATTAAATTTTATTGTTTTATTGCCCTTTGACCCGTGTCTAACTACTGTTCATGCCATTATAAATTGTAAATCACTCGGGGGAACGTGCAGCTCAAGTTAAGCTATCGAATTATATAGCCCATGAGCTACTCGCATGTGTGCCTTATGAACCATTTTAATTATTATTATTTTACCTAATCTAGTCTTAAATAATTTAAAAAGATCCGTATTTTTAATTTTAGTTAATTTTAAAATAATAAATAAATAAAGAATAAATATGAAAAACAAGAAATAAAGTACTTACCCAATCTTCTTTTTTCTTGCCCTCGATTGTCGAGGAGA
>NW_013673440.1:23456-29628 GCF_000517525.1 Limulus polyphemus
AAGCCTGATTTTTTATAGTAATTATAGTAAAGCACTTAACGATTTTTATTTAATTAAAAAATGCACTAAAGAATATAGACTTGCAAAAAGTAGACAAAATCACTCACCTCTCAAAATTTGCCTGGCTTTCTAACTATGTGAAAAGAACTGTTAGAAATTCATTCAAGCTAGTCCCTAACTCTCCCACAAGAATGATGTTGCTACTTTGAGTGAAAATGACCATTATCTGTTCAGAACACAATGTTATACAATATGTAATTTGATAGATGAAAACCTTGACTCTCTATTGGTTATAGGTAATATATAATGAAACGTAAGAGAGGATGTGACAGGTGGGTGTGGCAAGTTAGATTTTCTATATGATAGCTCTGTAACCAAACAAAATTGAACGCTATAAAAATTATGGCTTGTTTGAGCAATAACGATTTTATAGAGAGTATTTTATGTTTAATTTCGGACATTTTCAAGGGGTGATGGATAAAATAGGGATTATGACATACTAAGACAAAATGTGTCACGTGGGTCACACTATTGGAAATTCAGTATTTTTTTAATATATTTCCTTGTAGAATTAAGAACTTAAAACTTGTATACTATTAATTTTTGGATTATTAGCCAATATTTTGTGCTGTTATAATTGGTATAACATAAACAAAACCTAGTTTAATAAAATTTTTAATGTAAGACACTAAAACCTTGTGTCATGCATAGTAAAGGGTACCCGGGGTGAGAGGGTTAACTCCTTAATGTCTGTTTCTACATTTATACTCTGAATTAATTGTGATTCTTTCCTGGTTAATAGTTCCTGTGATTCTGACATCTCTATATTTAATTGAGTTCCTACGTATTTAGTTTCACTTCTAAAGCTAGAGGGCAAGGTAATACCTAGTTAATGAACTGAACGATTTCTGGCTAATCTCGGGTAACCACTATCTCTTAATTTAACTACTCTGGTATAGTAGTCAAATTGATATATATATTCGATTTTGGACATACAACTGATAAAGTAAGTTCATATTTAATGTTAAATAACCAAGTTCCTGGAGTCCTGGTCTTTTAAAAATAGAACGGTTTAGGAATAATTATTCTTTTCTCACATAATTCAGTTATTATATTTTTAATTCCTGCAATTATTACATAATTGCAAGTTACAATAGGTACCGAATAAATACCTCAATTAGGTCACAGACTGATGGGTCTTTCTATACAATTCAACATATCCTCTTCAGTCATTTCTATATATGTATGCTGATCACTTGAAACAGCAATGTATGGTTTATCACTTTCTATACTTAAAGCTAATGAATGATTTATCGTCGCTGGTAAGGATATAATTTTTTACAATTTGAACATTTTATCAGTTGCCTACAAAGGTATTTCTATAAACATCCGTAAGGTATCTCTAACAGTTGCTGTTTTTATGTCAGCCCATGTGTAATACATGTAAATCTGATCACTGTGAGCAGTTATTACAAACTGTAAGTGTGGAAGTAATCTCCTTTCAATTTCATCTGACACTCTTTCTAATTTACTTGGTGGTAGAAAGTATGAACTTAACTTTTTATCTGCAGCTACATAATGTAATGGGTTGCACCCTTAGGTCTAGTTGTTGGAGTTTCAATTATACTGCCAATTACACCAAATTTATTTAGTTGAGAATTGCAGTGGCAAGTGGAGCTCACAAGTCCATAACTCGAGGTAACTTACAGTTAGAATAAAGAAACTGAGTCTGAGCCTTTCAGTTATTTATATAATAGTCTTTAATTATCTTTATTTGACAATACACAATTACAATATTAAATGTTAGCATATAGATAACTTCTCTAGTTTAACAATTCACTTATTAGCAAAGATCTTCAATTTGTTTTGTATAAACTTTCTACTAATCATTAGTTAACACATTATAAATCTTTATTACTATGAATACGTTGATTGAAGCTTGAGAGTGCAAAAATTCTACTTACAACATAGTTGGCAAGGTGTACATTTGCAGATTGGATACTTTCAACATCATCTTGGAGCAACTGCTGATGTTCATGAGCAGTTAGCAAAAACTCGTCAGGAGACTGATTTTCTGCCCCAAATATGAGTTTTTAAACAATTTTTTCCTTCATGTTCCTACAAATTCCCAAATAGTATGCAGCACTACCCACAAGTAGTTCTCACACCTTATTGGTTAATTCTTATAAAGCATTGGACTGTTCCAAAACTATAACCAAATCTGTCAAGTGATTGGTTACCGTTATGGCGAGTTAGCTGGTTGCTTTCTAACTTGTGACAGTACACCAGCGTCGTGTAAGAAATATATCATCAAAGTACCACTTTTGCGTGTTAACATCAACTTTTTCGTAACTTCTACAGTACTAACGAGTTGCCGTCAGTAATTAATCAATGTCAATCACTAGTGTATCTAGTACATTTTACTTTATTATATTTTGTTTTTGCTCTCTCAAGAAAAATGTCTTAAACTTGGAAATTACAATGAAGCAATTGCACGAATTCCTCAAAATTCTCAATTGATTCATTACATGCAACGTGTATAAAGATATTATCATACGTTTAGTTGGATTTTATCTTTCAATAACTTATGAACAGAAAGATGTAAAAATTAACATCAATGTCAGTGCTGTAGTTTTCCATTCATACACGTGTTAGCATATATTTATTGATGTACGTGTTCCATCATAAACTATTGTCAACCTTAAAGCTCCATATTTTGACTGTTATTCTGACTTTTCTAAGATATACAGCTTTATTTTGGTTTATGAACCATATTCCATTTTGTGGTAGTTATTGTCTATAAATGTTACCCTTTCCCACAGATTCTAAGAAATACAATATGTACATTAAATAACTAGTTTGTCATTTATATGCTGTACTGTACAAGTTGTTATTTACTTGACAAGACACTGGATTGGATTATTTCTGGCAGTATATTGTTTTTGTCACAGGAAAATGCTAGTGTTCATTACACTGAAGTGTATAATATTATATTTTTTCTTTTGCTGTAGGTTCTCCATATCACATAAACTTTCTTCTACCAGAATTAGAGCTTGTAATGGAACATGAAAATTACGATGATGAAAAAGAAGAAGAAAAAAGTGAGTCACAAAAACTGGAAGAATATCAGAAATTTCTAACATCTCCTAAAGCTGATGATTTAGTGAAAGACAGCAAAATTTTTGAAAGTGAATTGGAAGCATTGGCTTTAAAGTCAGATAAGATATACAACAAGTTCAAGAAAAGAATTGCCAATGAACCTGAACAGGTATAAAAATTCCTGTAACTTTTCTATTCATTTATGCTTTACTTTGAATATTTTGAGTCTTCACTTTCAGATATATATGCATAGTAGAATGCATGATCATCAAGATCTGATATGATCAACAATGGAATGAATTTTGACAAAAATCTTTTGTATTTCTGAATTATCTCTGGGCTCAGGCTCAGGACCTCAGAAAAAATCTAACAGTGTTTTTTGTAACATTCTTGCATGAGTGTCTATTTTATGGCTTCACCAAAAGGTGTTTTTAACTGATTTTATATTTAAGCTGAATTTGTTATGTTTTAATATGTAGACATTTTAAGAATTATAGTCTTACATTTGTTGATATTATAATTAAGTTTCATTATTTTGATTAAATTTACATTATTTTATACAATTTTTTATCCTTTTTTTGTCAAAAAATTTAATTATGCCCTTTATTCAAGAATGCACATGCCTAGTGTGGGGCATGGTGCACAAGATACACTCCATGTAGTGTTTTTGACTGGTTTCACCTATGGGAGGCATGATTCACGAGATACTCAATGTAGAGTTTTTAACTGATTTCATGTAGTGGGAGGCATGGTGCACGAGATAAACTCAATGTAGAGTTTTTAACTGATTTCATGTAGTGGGAGGCATGGTGCACGAGATAAACTCAATGTAGAGTTTTTAACTGATTTCATGTAGTGGGAGGCATGGTGCACGAGATAAACTCAATGTAGAGTTTTTGACTGATTTCACCTAGTATAAGCCAGGATGCATGGGGTACACTCCATGTTGTGTTTTGGACTGATTTCACCTAGTGTAAGCCATGATGCATGGGGTACACTCCATGTAGTGTTTTGGACTGGTTTCACCTAATGGGGGGCATGATGCATGAAGATCCAATCTATGTAGTGTTTTTGACTGGTTTCACTGTATTGATTTTCACATAGGTGGTTGTGTTAAAATTTTAATTGTTGACAAGAGTAATAATTTTAAAAGTTTATTGTGGGGTTATGAGCCCGTTACTGTTTAATGTGACACTATTATAGATATTACATTCTTTTAAACTATGGCTTGAAATTAAAATAGTCATTAATCCTAAGAACAGTACAAAATTGAAAGTTTGTTGCAAAGTAGAAATAAAACTCTAAAGCTAAATACATTGTATTCATTTATGTTGTCCTTGAGGAAATTAAAAATATACAACAAGGTGATAGAAGGTGTTTCAACTCGCCCTTATATAAAAAGAAAAAATTCTTTTGAATCAGATAAATGTTTAAAAATATTTAAACTAACAGTGCAAACCACATCAGCAGGCAAACTAGTCTGTAAGCTTATGATTCTAACCAAAGGGTTCAAAGTATGTCTACCAAACATCTAGGATGATATTTGGGATGGAAAGGCTGTCATACAAGGACAGGTTAAGATCTCTGAAATTTTTTTCTCTTGAAAAGTGTTAGAGAGGGTCAGATTGAAGTGTTTAAGATTGTTAAGGGAATTGATAGTGTTGATGTATCATCTTTTTTTTTTTTTTTTGGACTTGATGAGTATGGTAGAACAAGGGGAAAAAACATAAATTCCAAAACATACTTACTTCCTATTACACTACAGCTATTACTTGACTGCTGGGGTTTCTTTTTCTTTGCCCTTCTAAGCGTTGGTCTGATTTTTTTTCTCACTTGATCCAGTCTTTTATTCCTCACTTAATTACCCTTGGCAATATCTGTCTTGTGACACTTTCCACCTATGTCAATGTGCTCTCTATCTTGGTACTGTATATAAGCACCTCCTTCAGATAATATTGTCACTTTTTCTTGCCAAAGTGTTCTCTAAGGTTTCTGTATAGTACGACTGTTGGAGATACTTTGAGCATTCTTCATGTTCCCTTTTTGATTTTGGTAAATCTAGAAAACTGACGAAAAACTTTTTGTTTGGCAAGCCAATTTATGGTATGAATTCCCGGATTAATGTATCCTGCACGGAGGCAAATCAGGTTTTTCCTGTCCCACCTCTGATATCTAACATTGTCTATGAGTCAAGGGGGAGTCAGTTGAGGCTGGCCATGACCTTATCCATAGTGAGATGGAGACATATATTCTGTCCGGTGGTGTTTCTCCGGGGTATAGTGCGGGGTGGTGGTCCTGCAGCACTTTGTTTTCTATGTGACACATGTAAAAATTGGCGAAAGTTACTCCAAGAGGAGAGCCCATAGCAACTTCATCGACTTGCTGGTATAGCGAACCATTGATATGTTGAAAAGGTGACTTCGTAGTACAGGGGAGTAGAAGTTCACGCATTATTCTTCAGGTATTTTGGGTGAAGACATGGTCGGGTGTCTGTAAACGTTGTCACAGATTATGTCTATCGTATCCTGGACTGGTACATTGGTAAATAATGATTCGACGTCCAAGGAAGCGAGTAGTCCCTGTGGATTTGTGACATGTAGTAAGTGGGGGAAGTCGTCTGTAGATGTTAGCATGTGTTGGGCAGGCATATACGGAGTGATGATGTGGTTTAGGTCTTTGGCAGTCTTGTATATAGGGGTGGGAATTTGTGATATGATTGGCCGTAGAGGGCTGTTCTGTTTATGAGTTTTTACGGTTCTGTAGATATATCCAGGCGCATAGTCTCCTATGATAGGTTGGAGAACCTTTTCTTTTGCTTGTTTGTTGACAGTGGCGATCAATTTATTAACGTCTGTTTTTAGTGTTTTTGTCGGGTCAGCTCTAATCCTCTTAAACTTGCTATTGTCTGATAGAATGGCATCCAATTTTGTCTTATATTCCTGTTTGTCCATGATCACTAGAATATTAGCTTTGTCCGCATGTCACACAATGATGTCGTCATGGTTTCTGAGTTCCTTAGCACATCTGTCCATCAAAAACCCACTAGCCAGGGAATCTACCTCAATGCTCAAAG
>NW_013673440.1:30556-34521 GCF_000517525.1 Limulus polyphemus
TATATATATATATATGAAATATTAGGCCTGTATCAGTTGTTAGGCCTTTCACTTTTACGTTACTTAACTTCACATCAACTGTATTCTCTTTGCTTTTATCTGTCTAATTCTGTCTGTCTGCTTCTTCTCTCTCGTCTCACATTATTTATATCTTTATTACATAGTTGTCTGGCCAATTTCTATATTCTCGACACCAATTAGTTATTAACAAAACCTTCTACAATTGTCTGCTTTTAACTCTTATTAGAACAAAATTTAAAAATAATAAAATATTCACTCACAAATATAAATTATTCACTGATATTTAAACCAAACAGTCTTTTATATCATAATACAGTACATTTTATCTAGGTTGCAACAGGTTGTTCCATAAGACCACCTAGAGGCAGACTGGGTAGTATTTCTGTACTATGCTGGACTGCCACTCATGGACTATCATGAGTAAAACTTAAGGGGATCCTGTCCGTCCCTGCTAATCAGTGGATTGCATAAATCAGGGTTGGTTTGCTTTTAAAAATTTACAGAATTTGGTTCACCTACTGCACTGTTTCCAGAACATTGTTCCTCAGGACTCCCCAACATGCAACTACCCCCCCCCCCATTTTCTACTAGTGGAGCTAGAGAGTCATTACCACTCTCAGTCCGGTTTCCAGTCACAGGGGTGGTGGACAGAGATTATTCCTCCAGTGTGTTCGAGTGACTTTCCTCCAATCTTACAGAAGAGGGCGAAGTTGGGGGCCCTCCTACTTGGGACCCTGGATGTTTTTTTTTCCTAGATATTGGTAGGAGTGGCACCAGCCTATATGGGAGCCTACTCATAATACTGTTTCAGATTTGATCCTCAGCTTCCCATTTGGGTTGAGCGTGGCCCTTCTTTTTGATCAATATTGGTTCAATATATTGTTCATAGAATAGGGTCCATTGTCTCCTTGTAATTCCAAATGCAGATTGGTCCTGTCCTTGGTTGAGCATCATTTGTTCCACATCCTTCCCATAATTCCAGGGGCAAGGGAATTTACCTTGCCCACACGGTTGGGGAATGAGCATGAGTGTTCATAATTCCAGACTGGATGAGTTCTGTGTCCTCAGGTTGAGTATTGCATATAGGATCCTGTCATTCTGAGTTTGGGGTGTTGCCTTTCGGACTTCTTCAGGTTGAGGAGAGGGTTTGTCCACTTCGATGTTGCTTACCTTCTCATCATGATTCCAGTGTCTCAAAATGCATCACTCTATAGCTACAGGTTGGGATCCATTCACAAATATATATATGTTGTGGTCCAAATGCCCTAGCCACTAACATGGGATTTAGGGACCATGGTCCTATAATTCCAATTCCGAGCAGTGGGACCTCAGCTATCTGGTTGGGGACCTGGCCAATGGTGATGATGGATCACATCAAATTCCACCCACAATGCATAATTTAGGTTCCAGGTGAAGAGCATACCAATTCTGGATGTAGTGCGGTTCTCCTATTTGGGTGCTAGTTGTCTATTGCCATGCCCATGAGCTATGCAGATTCATTCTGTATGGATAATGCCCTCACCATCCCCTCTACCTTATCAATGTGGGATTCTAGCTGTAGTATGTAATAGAGATAAGTATGTTTTGAAAGTTAACATTTTCTTAAATCAAAAATGTATTTCCAATAATATTTACCTCCTCTTATGCTATACTTACCTCCTCTTACACTCTCCCACCCTTGCTCCCCACTAAGAACTGGTGTTAGAGACTGTGGATTGGACAAGTCTCGAAAAGGTGACAATATTATATGAAGGAGGTGCTTATATACAGTACCAAGATAGAGGGTGCACTGACATAGGTGGAGAGTGTCACAAGACAGATATTGCCAAGGGCAGTTAGGTGGGGAATAAAAAAACTGCATCAAGCAAGAAAAATGCAGACCAATGCTTAGATGGGCAAAGGTTAAAAAACCCTAGCAGTCAAGTAATAGCTGTAGTGTGGGAGGAGGTATGCATTATTGGAAATACATTTTTGATTAAGAAAATGTTAACTTTTGGCAGGGCGGTTGACCCTTGGAATGGATTGCCTACAGATGTGTTGGATACAGTAAATTTAAGGGAACTTAAGAGAAGGCTTGATAAATATCTAAATGATAAAGGCTGGCTTTAAAGGTTTTAATTTTTTTTAAGTGTTTAATGTAATTGATGAGAGAATTTCTTTTCAAGCATATTATGCTACTATATTAAGATAGAAAAACAAAAAATGACATTTTTTGACACAATAAAAGGTAAAATCTTCATTACTAATTACAATTGACTAGTTTTGGTAACAGAGTTACCATCATCAGGGCTAGTATCATTAATGGACCAGCAGGGCATTTGTTGTCTTTAAATATTATGTTAAAAAACTTTTTGTCTAAGAATAAGACTGCATCTAGATTTTCAGACCTCTCAGTATGAATATTCAGTCTTCTGTCTCTGACATTTTTCATTCTCCTAACAAACACACAACTCACAGAAAGACTATCTTCCCTCCTTGTAGTTCTGAACATCTGAATGAAAACATTCCAAATAATCATTAGTGCAACTGTCCTTTCTCAGTAATTAATGATTAGCTGCAACCACTGAAATGATTAGAGAAATGATTCATGATTTTTATAAAAGACATTATGGTAATAATTTAACATATTTGTCACATAATAGTTTTTCATATTTATATTGTTTTAGGTTCTTCGTTATCAGCGAGGTGGTCAGCCATTATGGGTTTCTTCGGAAAACATACCAAAAGCTGGAGACATTCCTTCCTGTCCATGCGGTGTTCCCCGACAGTTTGAATTCCAGGTAATGAAAATTATTTTCATCAATACCTTTTGTCAGTTTTATGGTAGCTATATTTAAAAAAATATTTACATTTAATTTTAGCATGATTGGTACCTAATCTTGTTTATACTTTAGTCATGTACAATTGTAGATACCAACTTATGGCTGATGCACTGTATTTTGGTTTCCCAACAAAACTTTCTTTTCGTTTAAGTCACCAAAGTAATACATCTGTTTTCATCAGTTTTTCTGTTTTAGTGTTCTTTTTTATTTTTTTTACTGTTTAAGGGTTACATGTTTATATAGTAACTGACTTTTAACTTTTATCAAAATATCTCTCACATCATTACACAAACTATTTCTATTTCAAATCTTTATTATTCATAATACTTAATTATTTAACAATTATGTAATTTTAAAATTATTTTTGTTGGTCTTTCTTATATTAAACTCGTATTCTAAACACAAATCAGTTATTTTGTATAGAGATTAATTTCATAATTTTAATAGTTTTTCTATAGTATTTATGTACTTCAACTTCTAGCTCTGACTTTGAATTTGGCTTCTGTAATATATAATATGCTTCAGCTGCTAGCCCTCACTCTGAACTTAGTCTCTCTAGTACCTTATGTGCTTCAACTGTTAGCTCTGACTCTGAACTTGGCTTTTATAGTACTTTTGCTCCCCTGGCTCTGAACGTAGTCTCTGTAGTACCTTATGTTCTCTAACTGCTAGACCTAACTCTGAATTTGGCTTGTGCAGTACCTTATGTACTCCAATTGATAGCTTTAACTCTGAATGTAGTCTCTCTGATACCTTATGTGCTCCAAGTTCTAGCCCTGATTCATTGTCTTTGTAGTGCTTTATGTACTCCAACTGCTATTCCTGACTATGAACTTCATCTCTGTTGTATCATATGTTCTCCAACTGCTAGCACTGACTCTGAACTTCATCTCTGTTGTATCATATGTTCTCCAACTGCTAGCCCTGACTCTGAACTTTGTCTCTGTTGTATCATATGTTCTCCAACTGCTAGCCCTGACTCTGAACTTTGTCTCTGTTGTATCATATGTTCTCCAACTGCTAGCCCTGACTCTGAACTTTGTCTCTGTTGTATCATATGTTCTCTAACTGCTAGCTCTGACTCTGAACTTAGCTTATACAGGGTTCGTACGCGTCCTGGAA